>NW_026876942.1:0-207116 GCF_032173495.1 Musca vetustissima | reverse complement strand
CTCCTTCAGTAACTCTCAGTGTAAATTTCACCGAACAAAAATGTTAAGTTTCTTTAGTACCTTAGAACTCTAGTCACAGTACGACTTTCCTAAAATACAACCTATGTATTTTTATACTCGTATTTGTAATTGATAAACCATTAGATTTTTTTCTCGAGTTTAGATCTACATATTCTATTTATAATAAAACAACCTTCATTACAGTTTGTCCTCAAGCAAATGATAATCTCATATCATGTTACACAATAGAAGCAAGAAAGCCCAACGAACTTCTGTCACTGCTGCTATGATGTGAATATTACAAGAAAGTTCTTTCTACCTCTTTCCTTTCATACCTTATCGTTGAGGGAAAATCTAGAAAAGATTTAAATATAGGTTTGATGCAACAAAAGTGTTATTACAATGCTATACTTCCACCTCCGGCTTCGGGCGAATGTAAGTTAATTTTCACATGTGCATAATGTATATTTCGTTTAAATCTCTATTAAATATTTTATGTTAAGTAATTGCTTATGGCTTAAATTTCTGTAAAATGCATTAGCCATTAACATGCAAAATTTAGATTAGAGGTTAAACTGAAAGTTGCTCGGAGACGAATTATTCATTTTAAGACATCTATGGAGAAATGGTTCAAAAAACTGTTTTAGCATAACGCCCATACAGGCCTACTATAGGCGTGGATTTAAAATAATATTTGTTCAAGGACTATCACAAGGCGTGAATTTTTTAAAGAATATTTCTTAAAGCGTGAATTTTTTTAAGAATATTTTTTCAAGGACTATCACAAGGCGTTAATTTTTTAAAGAATATTTCTTAAAGCGTGAATATTTTTTAAGAAAATTTTTTCAAGGACTATCACAAGGCGTGAATTTTTTAAAGAATATTTCTTAAAGCGTGAATTTTTTTAAGAATATTTTTTCAACGACGATCACAAGGCGTGGATTTTTTAAAGAATATGTCTTCAAGGACTATCACAAGGCGTGGATTTTTTAAAGAATATTTTTTCAAGGACTATCACAAGGCGTGGATTTTTTAAAGAATATTTTTTCAAGGACTATCACAAGGCGTGAATTTTTTTAAGAATATTTTTTCAACGACTATCACAAGGTCTGGATTTTTTAAAGAATATTTTTTCAACGACTATCACAAGGCGTGGATTTTTTAAAGAATATTTTTTCAAGGACTATCACAAGGCGTGGATTTTTTAAAGAATATTTTTTCAAGGACTATCACAAGGCGTGGATTTTTTAAAGAATATTTTTTCAAGGACTATCACAAGGCGTGGATTTTTTAAAGAGTATTTTTTCAAGGACTATCACAAGGCGTGGATTTTTTAAAGAATATTTTTTCAAGGACTAGCACAAGGCGTGGATTTTTTAAAGAATATTTTTTCAAGGACTATCACAAGGCGTGGATTTTTTAAAGAATATTTTTTCAAGGACTATCACAAGGCGTGAATTTTTTAAAGAATATTTTTTCAAAGACTATCACAAGGCGTGGATTTTTTAAAGAATATGTTTTCAAGGACTATCACAAGGCGTGGATTTTTTAAAGAATATTTTTTCAAGGACTATCACAAGGCATGGATTTTTTAAATAATATTTTTTCAAGGACTATCACAAGGCGTGGATTTTTTAAAGAATATTTTTTCAAGGACTATCACAAGGCGTGGATTTTTTAAATAATATTTTTTCAAGGACTATCACAAGGCGTGGATTTTTTAAAGAATATTTTTTCAAGGACTATCCCAAGGCGTGGATTTTTTAAAGAATAGTTTTTCAAGGACTATCACAAGGCGTGGATTTTTTAAATAATATTTTTTCAAGGACTATCACAAGGCGTGGATTTTTTAAAGAATATTTTTTCAAGGACTATCCCAAGGCGTGGATTTTTTAAAGAATAGTTTTTCAAGGACTATCCCAAGGCGTGGATTTTTTAAATAATATTTTTTCAAGGACCATCCCAAGGCGTGGATTTTTTAAAGAATAGTTTTTCAAGGACTATCCCAAGGCGTGGATTTTTTAAAAAATATTTTTTCAAGGACTATTCCAAGGCGTGGATTTTTTAAAGAATAGTTTTTTAAGGACTATCCCAAGGCGTGGATTTTTTAAAAAATAGTTTTTCAAGGACTATTCCAAGGCGTGTACTTTTTAAAAAATAGTTTTTCAAGGCTTGGTTTTTTTAAAGATTATTTGTTCAAGGACTATCACAAGGCGTGGATTTTTTAAAGAATAGTTTTTTAAGGACTATCCCAAGGCGTGGATTTTTAAAGAATAGTTTTTCAAGGACTATCCCAAGGCGTGGATTTTTAAAGAATAGTTTTTCAAGGACTATCCCAAGGCGTGGATTTTTAAAGAATAGTTTTTCAAGGACTATCCCAAGGCGTGGATTTTTAAAGAATAGTTTTTCAAGGACTATCCCAAGGAGTGGATTTTTAAAGAATAGTTTTTCAAGGACTATCCCAAGGCGTGGATTTTTAAAGAATAGTTTTTCAAGGACTATCCCAAGGAGTGGATTTTTAAAGAATAGGTTTTCAAGGACTATCCCAAGGCGTGGATTTTTAAAGAATAGTTTCCCAAGGCTTGGTTTTTTTAAAGATTATTTGTTCAAGGACTATCACAATGCGTGGATTTTTTAAAGATTATTTTTTCAAGGACTATCCCAAGGCGTGGATATTTTAAAGATTATTGTTTCAAGAACTATCACATGGCTTGGATTTTTATACCCTTCACAACTATGTTGTCAGGGTATTATAGCTTTGTGCAGCCCCAAAAGTTTGTAACGCCGCGAAATATTGGTCCTAGACCCACCTTTAAGTATGCCGATCGTCATATCTCGACTAGCTGAGTCGATCTAGACATGTGTGCCCGTCCGTCCGTTATAATTTGTAAACACGATACAGGCCACAGTTATGGACCAATCTTCACGAAATTTTGCATGTAGGATGGGTTCTGGCCAATGAAGACCCCTATTGTTTTTGGGAAAGATCGGTTAATATTTAGGGGATGAAATGGACCAAATACTAAATTTTTGTCGGTTTTTCTGGTCGCTCCACAGGCCGCAATAATGACCCGAACATCGTGAAATTTTGCATGGAGAAATGGGTCGGGCCAAAGAATAAGCATGCCTGTTTTGATAAAGATCGGTCAATATTTAGCGGGTCAAATGGACCCTGACTTTTGTGTGAAAAATTACAAAATTTGTATTCTACAGCGTATATATTTACCCCTGAAGGACATAGACCCGAAAAGTTGATATTATATCCACGAGGAGTGGTTGACCTTTAAATTAAGACCAATTATATTGTTGTATGTGCTCTGATGTGGGAGTTACACCTAAAAATTTACAGGTATCTCCGTATTTGTATGTTATTTAGTAACCCATTATCACTCTAGAGAGCCGAACATAGCGCTGATCGCTTTGAAATGTTTCATGAGGTTCCAGTTATGGTTAAGGACAACGCCTATAATTTTCGGTGATGATCAGCTAATAATTTTGGAATGAAGTGCACCGAAAACTTAATTTTTTGTGTTATTTTCGAGTTGATCTACAACAACACAACCCACGGTGAAGGGAATCTGGACAATAACTGTACTGAATACTCGTAATATTCGGAAAATATGTCAGTGTGAGGAAGAGGTGCTGTTTACCTCTAATCGGGCAAGAGTGTGCAAATATCACGAAATATTGCCTAGGCTCGGAATACACATCCGTAGAAAATTTGAGTTCAGTGGTAGTTGTGTAGGGTATCGTATGGTCGGCCCCGTCCGACTATACTGCTCCGCTCACTGGTTTAAAGATTATTTGTTCAAGGACTATCACAATGCGTGGATTTTTTAAAGATTATTTTTTCAAGGACTATCCCAAGGCGTGGATTTTTTATAGAATAGTTTTCAAGGAATATCCCATGGCGGGGATTTTTTCAAGGACTATCACAAGGCGTGGGTTTTTTTAAGAATAGTTTTTCAACGTTTAAGCTAAGCGAAATTACTTTTGAATAGCCAAGGAAATTGACCTGCTTATTTCTTCAATTTATTATGCATATCTCAACCGGGCATTACATCCTACATTCAATCCATACCTCCTTTACAAACCACCATTAATTTATATTCACTACCCAATTTGTAGAAAAATGCCCCCCTGTTCAATACCAATTTTGTACTTCACAAGTTATTGAATTACTCGCTGGTGTCCTTTTATGGTATTAACAAATTTGCAAAATATTTCCAGTCGAATGTTTCGCATTTTTGTTGTTCGCTTACTCTTCTTATTCTTTATTATTTGTTGTAGTCTGGGTTTTATTACACCTCAGACCATAAAAGTAACACAGACGCCTTAAAATCATAATGATAAAAAACAAATTAATATTCGTCACATAGCAAAGACTAGCGCAACAGAAAGGTTTGTTGTTGTTGTTTGGGTCTTCAGCTGATCTTCGCCAGCAATCGACAAAGATGATGTTGGACGAGCGACCAAATGGAAAAAAAAAACTTCAACTGAAACTAAAACTTGGTGAGGATGCAGACGATTACAACATACAGCCATGATGCTTCTGCATCATACAGCGGTTTTTAAAAGCAGTATCAATTAACAGCAATAATACACAGACACACATACGATTCGCACATATATATATCGTACATATATCAGACAGTAAATAGCCGCAAGACAAAACTGAAACAAAACAAATAAACTTAATCTATAAAGCAAACGGACCACATAGCTACGTTTTTTGTTAAGAGTTCTTCTTCTTTAGTATACCACCAGGCCAAGGGTGTGGACACCAAAGAAAAACCAAGAAAAAAATTAACCTAACAGCCGCCAGACAGACATCCAGCCAACGGCCAGGCAATAAAAGAACCTTCACTTTCAATGTGGTGACCACAAAGGACGACGTCGTCGTACGAATAACACTTATTTTTACAGTCAGTCAACAGTTCGCTGTTGCCCTCCTTAGGAACACACACATACGTACAAACATTGGCCACAGATGAACGGATATTTTAAGAATCATCATCAGTCGTTTGTAGGTTGTTGTTTGTTCATCTCGGTGGTATTGTTCGATATTGACATTGGCACCCATACACAGCAGCCACATGATATGCATCGTAAGAGTATCGCATTACACATTGTCCGAGACCAATAATATTTTTTATAAAAAAAAATAAAAATAATTTTCAAACATATATTTGTCGCAGATTATCATGATCCATTTTTCTAGACTTTATGTGGTTTTTCCCTTTCAATGAAGATTATTTTTAGCCATAGGAATTTAATTCGTTTGTACATAAAGTCATGTGACAAGTTTTCTTTTTTGTGTGTATAGCGCATATCGATGTGTGTCTCTGCAACATGAAATATATGTCATAAATCCGCGCTACATATCAAAGTGCTTCAGTCAATTCGGATATATAGGTAATATGTGCAGAATTTTTTTTTTAATTGAAAATCAAATTTTCCAAAATTTAGTCATAATCCTTGAAAAGGGTCGATAAATATTATAAAATACATCGAGATTTCTAAATTTCTAAAAAAACAAAAAAAAAAACCGAAAGCGCAGAAATAAACTGAAACCCTCGGAAAACATTGTTAAGTCGATATATACCCTCTGCCTGTAAATATTAGGTTGGGGAAAAAGAAATCCATTATTTTTATTATTGATAAAATCGGAGAAATTATCGAAGTTGAACGGCATTTTAGCAGTCATACCATTAATACAAATCTGGTATGTTTGCTCGATGTTTGGGTGCCACACCAATTAACAGAACAAATAGGATGGATCGAATTTACATCTGCGAAGCCTTGGCCAAACCGAATGAGATAGACCCATCCCTTAAACGGATAGTGACTGGAGATGAAAAATGGATAACATACGATAATCCTGGCGAAAACTATCGTGGTCAAAGAGTAGTGAAGCACCTCAAACAGGGGCCCAATCAGGACTAACGGCCAGGAAGGTTTTGCTATGCATTTGTGGGACTGTAACTGGCCATATGGCCAAACGCTAAATTCTGATCTCTACTGTCAACATCTGTACCGTTTGAAGATAGTAATTGCCAGAAAGCAGGACAACGCTAGGGCACACACATCTACAGTGACTCGCCAGAAACTTCGGGAGCTTAGTCGATTATCATATTTGTCTTACATTGCAGAATGTCTTTAATGATAAAAAAAATGGTATCTAAGGAGGATTGTGAAAATCGACTACTACAGCCTTTTTCAAATAGAGAGCAGAACATCTATGAGGGAGGCACTATGAATTTACCTTTAAAATGACAACACATCATACAACAACACGGTGCATATATGGCCCAAATCGGACATTCCGGCATATTAAATAAAGTCCTATAGTTCCTATAAAAATAATGGATACCTTTTTCCCCAACCTAATATATAAGGACTGTGGTGCATCATTTACCTTAAATCGGACGGAATAAATATGAGACCTATATCTAAATCTGGACCGATATTCACGAAACTTAACACACATTATTATAGATTTACTTCAGTACTCTATGCCAAATTTCGTGCAAAATTAAAGATATATAGGGAC
Source organism: Musca vetustissima (assembly GCF_032173495.1). NCBI lineage: Eukaryota > Metazoa > Arthropoda > Insecta > Diptera > Muscidae > Musca > Musca vetustissima. The sequence continues at coordinate 200,563 of NW_026876942.1, read as the reverse complement.
TTTGGAACACCATTTACATTAGATCGGACGAATATATATATATATATATATATATACGAGAGCTATATCTAAATCTGAACCATCTTCACAAAACTTAGCACATATCATTCTAGACTTAATTCAGTACGATATGCCAAATTTCGTGCAAATCGAAAGTAAATCATTTACATTAAATCGGACAATGAGAGCTATGTCTAAATCTGAACCGATTTTGACGAAACTTAATTGCGAAATAGCGATTCGCAGAAAAGTTGCAATGCATGGATTATTCAGTTGACGAGCAGCATAAAGAACTTTCATTTTATAAAAAATAAAAATACAGGCCTGATTTCGCCGAAGTCCATCTTAAGTTTAAAAAAATTAATTTTGTACTGTTTCTGACGAATCTAAGTCCAATTTAAAGGATTTAGTGAGATAAGGCGAATTTGTAGACCGAATGGACAACCGGGCAAATGCATAAAATGTATTAAATTATAGATCGTTCATTTAGCGTGATTCTGTCTTATTCTGAGAAATAGAAGAATTTTAGATGGACAGGGAGATAACGACAAAACATCGGCTAAAAGTGGCTAAGGAGTGGTTTCTTTAGCACTTCGATTGGATTTTTCCTTGTCATAACCCAAACTAGAATTTTTTGGAAATCATTGACTCCTCTAGAATAAGTGACACGCAATGACATATTAGTTTTAATAGTGGGTATTTTTGTTGTGATCTTTATATGAGCGATATGTAAAAAAGGGGTCCTATATTGCAAATTTTCTGCAAAGAATATAGACGAAAAACGAACAGCAAATTTGTTTGGAAAACACTGTTCAAATATTTACTGAGGGTTTGCCAAAATTTCAGTTTGAATATAAGACTAAAACCTTCAAAATACCTTACATTGTTCGTTTTTCGAATCTCTCCGTGAACTTCAGGTGTACCATTCAGAATTAGCCATCGTACGTTACTCAAGTGAAACAGTTGTCATATGACCAGTTTTGCTGATAAAACAAGCGACCATTTGCTTCGAAGTGCTTCTCCCACGAACAACTTGCGTTGGATTTGCCTCGTCTTTGTAGATCCCCACAACTGCTCATACTCATGTGACTATTATGTTTTAACATTTATTTTCATCAAAGTAAAGGGAAGGATTTCGATTTGGGGAGATTTGGTGATTAACAATTTCGCTTTCTGGGTTTTTTGTTTACAGTTCAAAAAAAGGACATTCGAGATAGAAGAAGGATATGTACTACATATCAAAAATAACATGCAATAACCGTATATAAAACCAGTGAGCGGAGCAGTATAGTCAGACGGGCCGACCATATGATACCCTACACATCTACCACGGAACTCTAATTCTGTGCCTGGCAGGGACGTACGCAGGGGGGCGGCCCGGGGGGCCCGGGCCCCCTCCCCGAAATGAATTTTTTTCACAGAAAATTTATGTTCGCAGCAGCGAATTTTTCCATTTTGTACTACCGGGCCCACCCCGAAATGAAATCCTGAGTACGTTGCTGGTGCCTGGGCAATATTTCACGATATTGCCAGCTTTTGACCGATTGGAGGCATATTCTTCGAAACTTGTTTTCCGGTTGTATTTGACCCGCTATTTTGTGATCTATCATTATCGAAACAGCCCTTCAAATTATTTGGCCAGATCCCTCTCCCCGTGTGGTGTGTTGTGATGTTCAGCGACTTGAAAACACCCAAAAATTAAGTTTTCGGTCAATTTCATCCCAATTATATTATCTGACCAAACATCGAAAATTATAGGCGTCGTCCTTGACTATAATCGGACCTTCAAGTACAATTTTATAGCATTCAGCATTCACAATTTTATAGCAATACTATATTCTCTAGTAAAATTCGTAGACACCTGAAATATTTACTTGTAACTCCCGAATGCGAGGGCATACACCAATATAATTGGTATCAATTTAAAGCTCAACTACTCCTCTTGGATATACTGTCAACTTCTCCGGTCCACATCCTTTAGGAGTAAATATATATGCCATAAAATGCAAATTTTAGAAAAGTCTGGGTTCATTTGACCTTCTAAATATTGGCCGATCTTAATCAAATAAGTCATTCTTATTCCTTGGTCAGGTCCCCTTCTCCGCGTAAACTTTCGTGGTATTCGGGTCATAATTATGGCCTCCAGAGAAACCAGAAAAACTGACAAAAATAAAGTGGTCCATTTCATACCTTAAATATTAACCGAACAATCAATAGAGGACTTCTTTGGCTAGAACCCCTCCTACATGCAAAATTTCGTGACGGTTGATCCATAACTGTGGCCTGTATCGTGTTTACAAATTATAATGGACAGACGGACGGACAGTCGAGATATGACGATCAGTAACATAAAGGTTGGTCTAGGACCAATATTTCGCGGCGTTACAAACTCTTGGGGCTATACGAAGCTATAATACCCTAAAAAGATAGTTGTGTAGGGTATAACATAAAATTTGTTCTTTAAGTTTTTGCGAAGATCATTGGATGATTTTATTTTTTGAGCTTAATGATCAATTTTTTGCAAATTTATCAATGGTCGACATTATGTTTCAACTCAAAAAGCAGCCATTTTCAAAGTAAATTTTTGTTTTTTTTCTACTATAAATTCAGCAGCAAAACATTGATCACGCCATAACATAAAATCATGACCTTTAGCAAATTTGCACTCCCATCGACCCCATAAGGAATTTTTACCCATGTAGTTTCACAATGCAAAATAAAATGTAAATGTAAAACGTTTTTTAATCCCACGAAATATTGGTCCTATTGCAAGTATTATTAACACACAAGATGGCATCTGAAATTTTGCATGAAGTTCTGGTTATATTGCCAATAATATTCACTGATGATATATGAAAGTTTAGGGAATCGAATAACTGTGACTATATATCTAGTCGCTTTATAGACTACAATTGATATTTTCAATTCCCTCTCCTTTAATAATCATAACTGACTTCATAATAATCTGTCATCATCGATCATTTTCGCACAGAATTGGGATTTAACATCGTTAGCTTGGATTACGGGTTTTAATTTGAATTTAGCTCACTCTGTTTCTTTATTAATCTCTCCTTTGGAACAGTTCCTTTATATTTTCAAATAGAACTAGAAATAACTTATTTAACACTTTACAAGAATAACGATAAGATATTTGTTTTGGAACGGTTATTGTTTTCATTTGTAATGAATTTTATACACTTTTGGCATTTTTTCGAACAAAATACAATGACACAATCAAAAGCCACTAAAATCCTAGAATTCCCAACCATGTGTCATATTCCTGTGCATCATCTCCAAGTGCATGAAAGGGTATCATAAAAATCACATTTGTGGTTACCACCTTCAATAAGTATCGGACACCGCCCCTTTACATCACCTAAAATCAGCGCTGAACAAATACAATGCGTGCCATGTCTCTTTTGTATTTCGAACGAACAATCTTCTCTTCGGGCCTCTAGGGGATAACAAACGACACAAATTGTCATTAAACCAAAAAAGTCCATGGCGTTCTTTTGTTCTTCATCAACATCAGCAGCAGCAGGCAGCACTTCATATCTGGTCACTGAAAACTAAAAATAGTTTGTGTGCCAATGAAATCACAAACAGCCAACATGGAGATGAAACACGCATTATTTGCGATGTGATTCTGCACAGATTAGAGGTGTAGTAGTTGCAGTACGGCATGAGGACAACGACTACGACAAGGAAGATGACGACGTCGACATCGAAGATGATGATGATGACAAGAATGTTAATGGATTTCGACATGTACGCCCTATGAGTTGGTTGGACCTCCTTCCCATCCATTCTTGATCGCACACTACCAACCAACGAAAAAAAGTCATAAAACATGTGCGCACGCAATCGACATCAGAACGCCAGCGGCATTATCAGTACGCAACGCCTAGATGCTGTGAAGGTGTCCAGCAGCTAAGTAAAAAAAATATATAAATAAAAACAACATAAATGAAAACAATAGGACAATATTGCAGGGCTGATAAACAATGGGTCGAGGTTGATGGTTTTGTTTATTTTTTAAGTACAATTTGTAAATAAAAGGGAAATGCATTTTATTGATTTTAAATATTTAATGTGACCTGAGACATGGGAACACAACATTATTGCATTCAAATAGCACATCAATTGTAAAGTGTAAGTCCTAAAATAGTAAATTACTTCAGCATGGATCTATTCATATAAGTTCGAATCAAAACAGCAATCGAGCATAAATGTCTTCGAAGACGAGTGAAATCCGACGGAAGTTGTTTGTGGTAGCAACACTTCGAAACACGTAGGACAATCAATTCAGAGCGATAAAGCCAATTTGTTTGCCTAAAGACGAGAAATTCGAAAAACCATGATGCAATCTACACACATTGGTTCAAAACCAGCACCTACATCCTTTACTTAACATCCAATAACGTATTTTTATAACCGCACAATGCGATTTTCGGCACTAGAAGATCCTGTAGAAGCTTCCAATAACTTCCAAGGACCCTCAAATACATTTTGTGTACTTAAAAATGTTTTCGCCGGTAACTGGTCATATTACGTACAGCCTTAACTTGACACCCAATGACTTATTTTTATAACTGCACAATACGATTTTCGGCACTAGAAGATGTTGCAGAAGCTTCAAATAATCATATTTTGGTGGTGTCTCAATCGGAGCTCAAAATGTGCTCCGGCAATTTGTTCGAGGTATAGAAAAATATATACTAGGTTGGGGAAAGATAAATCCATTATTTTTTCGGCAGATGGCTGTACAGATATTTTTCTCGTAAAGTATCGATCAAACAATTTCAGTGACTCGCCAGAAACTTCGGGACTTTTTTAGTCGCTCTACAATTCTCTGAGAAGTATATGTGGGTTATATATAAATAAGTAAAACGACGTAAGGTGTAAACATGCCGAACTTCTGTTTGTATGGATTCAAAATTACTTAAAGGGGGCCCCCATTCTCATTTCAAATTTCTACGACTTTCAACCGGCTGCTCAATTTAAACTACTAACTTTGCATACATGTATTTGATGACATAAAGAAGAAGAAAATAAATTGACAAACATGTTATTTTTTTATTTAAAGAAAAGTACTGTTTTTCGACGGCCGATCACTGGAAATTTGAATCTCGAATTTGACTTCGCTCTAAAATTTGATAAAATTAGATTAGATATTTCTGACCAAAAACAAGCTGAAAAAGAGGGAAGATCTCCATCGATTGAATTTATCCGATTTCATACGATCGCTCTGTACGTCCAGAATATCGTGTTAAAATTTCAAATCGATTGGATTAATAGTTTTTATGTTGTCGTATTTGAAGACAATGTCATTTTACGTTCTTCATGCTCTGAGAAAATTAAATACCAAATTACAGACGTTCTAGTTAAAACCAGAGAGCGGACTAGTACAGTCGGACGGGGCCGACCATATGATACCCTACACAACTTCCACGAAAATCTAACTTTCTGCGGCACTACATTCTGAGGTATGGTAATATTTCGCGATATTTGCACTCTCTTGACTGACTAGTGACCAACCAACAAATATTACTAATATTCAGTAAAGCTCTTCTAACTACTTGTCCAGATTCCCTCAACGGGGGTTTTGTTGTGATGTTCAGCTTGTTGCCTATAGATCGACTCGAAAAAACACAAACATATAAGTCTTCGGTTCACTTCACCCCAATATTATAATATGACCATCACCGAAAATTATAGGCATTATCCTTGGCCATACCTGGATCCTCATGGAAAATTTCAAAGCGATCAGCGCTGTATTTCCGACCTCTAATGTGGTAATGGGTTACTAAATAATATCTGAATACGTAAGCACCTGTAAACATTTAAGTGTAACTCCCACATCCGAGTACATACCACAATATAATTGGTATCAATTTAAAGGTCAACCACTCTTCTCGGATATAATATCAACCTCTCGGGTCTATGTCCTTCAGGAGTAAATATATATGCTATAGAATACAAATTTTGTCATTTTTCACACAAAAGTCTGTGTCCATTTGACCCGCTAAATATTTGCCGATCTTTATCAAAACATCCATGCTTATTCCTTGGCCCAATCCCCTTCTCCATGTAAAATTTCACGATGTTCGGGCCATAATTGCGGCCTCTGGAGCGACCAGAAAAACCGACAAAAATTTAGTATTTGGTCCATTTCATCCCCTGAATATTAACCGATCTTTACCAAAAACAATAGGGGTCTTCATTGGCCAGAACCCATCCTACATGCAAAATTTCGTGAAGATTGGTAACTAACTGTGGCCATAACTGTATCGTGTTTACAAATTATAATGGGCAGACGGACGGACACACATGTCTAGATCGACTCTAGTCGAGATATGACGATCGGTATACTTGAAGGTGGGTCTAGGACCAATATTTCGCGGCGTTACAAACTCTTGGGGCTGCACAAAGCTATAATACCCTGACAACATAGTTGTGTAGGGTATAAAATCTGGGCTAGAATAGGGTCTATAAAACACATGGACCTGAATGGATAATTTTCTGAGAAGAAGAATTTTATTCACCATGAATCTTGAATGCCGAACTACTGCCAGTTCGAAGAGAAAATGAGTTTAAAACCTATAAAATACCGAATATGGAATGGGACGTTTATTTCAAAATGTGGATCCTGCATTGATAATTTTCTGAGGATGATTATTTATTCATCAGAAATCTGGAATGATGAATCACAAAATTTTCATTTTATGGAGACATTGATGTTTGTGATTCTAATATTGTACAGTAGTGTTCGCAATCGTTGTCCATTAGATGGAAATGTATCTAAACTAGGATATATGTTTCCTGTAAAAATTAATAAACTCCTATTTAATTTTGAGAATATTCTTGCAATTATGTTTTAGAGAATTTACTACTGGTTATAAAATAATAACCGCATTTGCCGTATGTTCCCTTATTTTCGGTCCCATTCAACTTTTGTTAATTCCACACGGGGTTTATATTAAAAATATTTATTGTAAGGCATAACGAAGTCGAAGTTGGCTTTCTTTACCATTTGAACTTGTTAACTTAAATGACAGCTTCCAATACTTTGTTGCACAATATTGTGATAACTTTCAAGTTTACAAAAAGGTTTTCCCACATAAATTCCAATCCAATATATTTGGCGTTCGATTATTTTTTGTTTATTTTTCAATTACTTTTTTTACTTTTAACGTGTCAAACTGTATTACACCAATATACCACCAACTATAAGGTGGTTACAGCAACATTCAATATCACTTTTGGGCACAACAAAAAATATTTTCCTGAGTTGACACGCACATTACATGTCGTCCTTTTATGGCGCCTAAGAATAGTAACTAGTATCTCAAAAAACGAAAAAAATCCAAGTCATCGAAAACGTTTTAGCAGACAGCGCCTGTGCAACTGACGGAGGCGTATTTATGCGTTTTTCGTTTGGCTTGTTAAGGGGCGTATGCGTTAATTACAACACGTTGAATGTTTTTTTTTTCGCAAAAAGGTATTCACCACCATCCAATTTTTATATAAAGATATTCGTTCTGCGCTAAAAATAACATATATTTTTATGGTGATGCACTCCTAAGAGGTGTTGGTTTTGGCCAATTTAAAAAAGTTTATTTTTAATGCTCAAATAAATATTGATTTTAAAAATTATTAAAAGTGGTCTAGCTTGTTGTAGGCAGTAACATGTGTTGGGTCACACCTTAATCGATTATCACGCATGATTTACATGTTATTTAATGGGAATATTATTTGTTCACTGGAATTTGATATTACTAGGAAAAAATAATAAATTCTTAAAATAATAACAATATTTTATCTATGTGTTTGATCACATTATAAAATAAATGTAATGCAAATTAAATTATATTGATATTTATATTCCGAAATTTAAGATATCCATCCATTTTTTTATATTGCAGGTTCGAGACTTTTGTTGTGAACAAACTGGGGATTTCACTAAACTTGAAGGCGGTAACATGATAAGGACAAATTTATGGGTATGTAAAACGTTTATTATATCTTAAAAATTTTAAATAAACAATAATGGAACTAAACAATAAAAGGATCAATCAAATATAGGTCCTTTAGAGCATAATATACTATTTCAATATGCGAAAAAATAAGATATGAATTAAATACGACGGTATTCCCTACCTCCAAATTGTATTCTTATATTTAAAATCTTAAATCAGAGATAGTTATGGACAATTAGCGTGTAAAATGCACTTCAAAATCCTTAAAATCGAAACGTATTGACCTAATATAATGCCACCTCACAGTCTAGAGAGAAGACCATGTTTACAATATCATCCACAGATTCTAATTTCTACGTTTTCTAGAATATGGAACAGAATAATAAGTACAGGCATTTTTTGCTTACGTTGAACCAGTTCTGATTCCTGGTAATTGATTGGATTTCCTTATAAAGTATCATATTGTTAAGTCTCCGAATTAAATCAATCCCAGGAACATTTGTGCTACACAGGAAAAAAAATTGTAAACATTTGATAAAAAATTCAAAAATCCAATTAAAATTTGATTGATTTTTCGCCGATAAAAATAATGTTTATATTTACAATCGCCGATAAAAAAAATTGTAATCCTATTCGAAAATATTTGGATAAAGCAATTCTCATATATACTAAAAATTTTGTTGAATTTTATTTTGTTAATCGATAAAATATTTTTCATATTGACAATCTTGTTTATCAAATTATTATTATTATTTCAAATTAAATTTCTTGTAGTACGATACAAAACCTTTTAAACAGCAATTACCGATTTTACCCTTATTATTACAGCTCTCCCACAAAAATACCTCCAAATTTTCAGTATTTTAACGGCTTTAAACTAAATGTGTAGCTCTATACCGAATAAAAACTTATATTTGTTATCCATCTTTTACAATCTATTCAACAAAGTACTTTGTAATAACGTAATAAAAAATAATATGGCGTATTATCTCCCATAGATCTCTCTCTATTTGCTCTCTGATCTCTCTGATCTCTATTTGCAAAAAACTCTAGTAGTCGATTTTCACAGTCCACCCTAGATGCCAATTTTTTTTATCATTAAAGTAATTTTGCAATGCAAGAAAAATATCATAATCGCTTGGTGCTAAGTCATTAGCACCAAGCATCCCAATTAAACTCCCGAAGTTTCTGGAGAGCCATTGTAGATGTGTGTGGCTTAGCGTTGTCTTGGTGGAACACGACACCTCTCCTGTTGGCCAATTCTGGCCGTTTCTAATCAATTGCTATCTTCAAATGGTCCAGTTGACAGTAGAGATCAGAATTTAGCGTTTGGCCATATGGAAACAACTCATAATAAATAATCCCCTTCTAGTCCCACCAAATGCATAGCAGAACCTTCCTGGCCGTTAGTCGTGATTTGGCCACCGCTTGAGATGCTTCACTGCTCTTTGGCCACGATCGTCTTCGCACAGGGTTATCGTATGTGATCCATTTCTCATCTCCAGTCACCATCCGTTTAAGGAATAGGTCTATCTGATTCCGTTTGGACAAGGCTTCGCAGATGGAAATTCGATCCATTCAATTTTTTTTCTGTTAATTGGTGTGGCACCCAAACATCGAGCTTCTTTTTAAATCCAGCTTTATGGCCGATTTTTAGCTCCTGGGCGATGTTACGACTGCTAACATGCCGGCCAACTTCGATTATTTCTCCGACTTTATCGACATTTTCGACAAAAAAAAATAATGGATTTCTTTTTCACTACCTAATGCTATGTCGATTAAGCCATATCCGTCGGTCTATTGAAATTTTGATGCACCTCACAATATTATATATACAATGAGTTTTATATTAATTCATATTCGTATATTCCGGTATATTTTACAAAATAAAGTTTTACGAAATAGAAGGTTCATCTCCTCGGCCGTCAATACATTTACCTTGTAATTTCATGTTTTCCTTTGTCATCATAATTTTCCCTGGCATTTTTCTATCCATTGTCTTCCGATCTGTTATTTTTATTTCCGTAGGACAACATGGTTTGCTGGGGCCAGATAATAAACGCCAATTTGCATGAGGTTCCAAATAATCAATACCTTCGCTAATATACTGCCCGGCCAATTGAGAACAAAATTCAGGATCATTTGAAGCTCTTTCTAAATCCTTATTAAATTTCGCTTCCTCTTCTGATTGTATCCTTTTCAATTGTTGTATCTGATTATCCAATTCCCGACGATGTCTTTGTCTTTCCTCAATAATTTGTTGGCGTGATTTTTCTTCTCTTACAAATCGATTTTCAAGAATTTTACATTCACGCTGTTCTGCCTCTTCGCGTAAACGTCGTTTACATTGCTCCTGAATTTGTTTGCGTAGCTCAGCAAAACATTTCTCTGCCAAGCGGGCTTTACGTTCCCTTTCACGTTGTATATTACGTTTGGTACAGTTATCAACACGATATAAATCATCAATGCGATTATTATACATTTCGAGTTGTTGTCGCTCTATATCACGCATATGTTTTACATATTTAATGTAGTCAATTGTGGCTTTGTGTAATGCTTTCTTTTTCTCCATTAAATCCCTCGACTCCTTAGCATCCATTTCAGATATCGCCTTTAAGATTTCTTGGTGGATTTCGATGTGTTCCATTTGCTCTTTCTGATGGTGTATTTGCTTTTCTGATATCATATCAAGAAGTTCTTGGCGATATTTTAAAATCTTTGGAGAAATGCCTCTATGTTTACGATCGAATTCTTCCAAACGTATCTCTTCCAATAACACATCCAATTGTTGTTTTTCTTCCAATTTTTCTTGCCGTATTTTATCTCTCTTCTCCTCAAGTTCAACTAATTGAACTTTTAAAGTATCCGCAACGTGCCGTGTCAGTGATTTCTTTAGGGATTCTTCCTGTCGTTGTTGTCTATCCATTTCTTCGATATTTTTCTGCTGCACCTTCAGCCAATAGCCCTCCTCCTGCTGTTGCCTTCTAAGGGCTCTTTCCTTTTCCAAGATCTGCTCCTGTTGACATTCTTTAACTTTTAACATTTCCCGATGCCGCACAGCTTCACGTATCTCATAGCAACTGTTCATGTACTGCTGTATGCGCTTGGTCTTCAGGAATTCCTGCTCATTTCTGGCATTTTCTTCTTTAATTTGTAGCAAAATTTCCTTGCGCTGTTTTCTGTCATCGTCCATACGTGATTTTACTTTATTCGCGAATTCCTCTTCATAGATTTTATCCTCACGTTCCAATAGTTCTTTTAAGGCATTACGTCGTTGATTTAATTCTTTGAGGGCAACTTCTTGCGCCTGGGAGACCATCGTTTTAATTTGGGCGAATAGAGATTTGCGATCGGTGTTGACAATGAAGGCATGATGATCCAATAAATGTTTCATTTCATTGGCTGGAGAATTTGGGTACATTTCAATGAAGTTTTTGAAAATGAAGTTTGATATGTTTGTTTTGAAAAATTTATTTCCGGTATTTGTTTTCTTTGAATTTTCATTCAAGTTTCAAAGTTTTGGGGATAGACAGTAAAGATCGAAATGGGATATTATTACACCCTTTACAATTAGAAAGAGAATCTGTCGGTATGTTAAAAATGTTATGACTCCATATATTTCTATTTTAAAGCTTGAAGCAGGCATTTTACCGTTTAACAATCCGAAATTCTGAATTATTGTCACATCAGTTAAATTTACTAGGATAGATCCTCCTAAAAAACGAAACTAGGACGAACATCGCCCAGTAGCTAAAAATCGACAATAAGACGGTTTTAAACCATTTACACAAAGCTGGATTCAAAAAGAAGCTCGATGTTTGGGTGCCACACCAATTAATAGGAACAAAATTGGATGCATCGAATTTCCATCTGCGAAGCCAAACGGAATGAGATAGACCCATTTCTTAAACGGATAGTGACTGAAGATGAGAAATAGATCACATACGCTTACCCTGTGCGAAAAAGATCGTGGTCAAAGACAGATCCTCCAAAAAAACGAAAATAGGACGAACATCGCCCAGTAGCTAAAAATCGACAATAAGACTGTTTTAAATCATTTACACAAATCTGGATTCAAAAAGAAGCTCGATGTTTGGGTACCACACCAATTAATAGGAACTGCGAAGCCAAACGGAATGTGATAGACCCATTTCTTAAACGGGTGGTGGCTGAAGATGAGAAATAGATCACATACGCTTACCGAAAAACCAGAAACGGCCAGAATTTGACAACAATAGAGGTTTCGTGTTCCACCAGGACATACATCTACAGTGACTCGCCACAAACTTCGGGAGCTTAGTTAGTAAGTTTTAATGCATCCGCCGTACAGTCCGGACTTGGCACACACATCTACAGTGACTCGCCAGAAATTTCGGGTGCTTGTTGGGAAGTTTTATTGCATCCGCCATACAGTCCGGACTTGCACCAACCGATTATGATCTTTTTCTTGCATTGCAAAATTTCTTTAATGATAAAAAAATGAGGAGGATAGTGAAAATCGACTTCTATAGTTTTTTGCAAATAGAGAGCAGGACTTCTATGAGAGAGACATTATGGAATTACCTTAAAAATGGCAAAAAATCATACAACAAAACGTTGCATATTTGGCCCAAATCGGATATTCCGAATCATGTCAAATAAAGTCCTATAGTTCATATAAAAATTTCCTAACTATCAGCTCGAAATATATACCCTCTAATGTGGCAATGGTAATACTAATTGGTATCAATGGTCTTTGTCCATAGAATACAAATGTTGTCATTTTTATACAAAAGTCTTGGTACTTTTGACCTGCTACACCGATCTTCATAAAAATTGCTTTATGGTCATTATTGTGGCCTCTAGAGGAGAAAAGCAGACAATCGTTACCGTAATGATGGGTTTTTTTTTGCCAGAACCCCTCCTACATAAAAAAAAATCGTGACGATTGTTCCATACAAATTATAGTCGACTGGCGGACGGACGGACACACATGTCTAGATCGATTCAGCCAGTCAAGATATGACCATCGGTATACTAAATGGTGGGTCTAGGAACAATATTTCGCGGCGTATATACATCAACTTTTTGGACCAAACAGAGCTATAATAATCTGACAACTTAGTTGTATAGGGGATAAAAAGGCAACATGACGTTTGCCGGGTCCGCTTGTTTTGAAATAAAACTAGAGGTCTTATCATCGTGCAAATTATCCTTAACTTTCTGCTAATCAATTGTAATTAATTAACTGTGTGAACCTTAGGCAATAACTCTCGATTTAAAATGGTCTTGCCTTCGGTGATACGTTTCCTTCTACTTATTTGTGAGCTTTATAGAAGCAATTCCATGATTCGTCATTTATGATCTGTATGAGATCTGGGTCGTCGTCGTCTTTTTTTCAAAATTGTGTATCTTCTGCCCAAAAAATTGAAGATGAAGCAGAACAAGTTCAAGATTTCTTAGAGTGTGACTTATGCTAAAATACTGTCGTTTAATCGTAAAGTGACGGTGTTTTAAATCGGTTTCTTATGTTCTTATACCATATATATTTCTTAAACTTTTAGAATATTTGTGACTCAGCGGAATTTGCAAACATCATAACACCCAAAACTTCTGTTTACATAACCTCTCTCTAACTTATTAAATGTTTTATCTGAATGCCCACATAACAAGGCAAACAAATTAAAATACATTAAAATTTTTGACATATTCACAAGAATTTAAACTCTATGACAAGACTTAAACAAACACGCGCCGTCGATGACAACTCTTTGCGAATCTCACAACTCAGAACACCTGTGGCAATAACCCCGAAAAAGAAACTAAATTAAAAAAAAAAAACAACAAACGAAAAAATACAAAAGTACCGAAATGTTAATTTAATTTAAAAACAACACTTTAATGTTGTTAACAAATTATATTTACCGTATTATGATAATTTTTATAAATTAAACAATCCATGGTAGTAAATGCCGTAAATACAAATAATTTGTCATATTATATAATTTATTTAATGGACGAAGTTATTTAAGAGATGGCAAAACATGTGTGAATAAGACATCTTGTTCTAAAGAACAAGAAAGTTTTTTGGATAATCATTTTGTGAATATCGTAAAGAGTCTTGAGTTCTTTAAAATGAATCATTATTAATATGGAGTTAACAATTTGAATAAATGTAATTTTTATCTTCATTTAAACTTGAATATTAAACAAGTCGCTAAGTTCACCCGTACCGAACTTTTTATATTTTCCATTCAAAATACATAGCATCTCAGGTTGGAAAATGCACTTTCTGAGTCGATATATGCATATTACATATACAATTTAGCATGTGAATGGATAGAGCTAAAAACTTGGAATGTGAATGAAGGTTGAGATGCAAAGTGTCACGACCGCGGCCAAAAATTGTCAAAACCAAGTACCACGGAGGACAAATTTTTTGATGAGGATTGATAGAAAACACTCCAATTAGAATAAATATGAAATTTTATATCGATATGTCGAGTAGTTTTTTATTTTGGTTGCTGTGGATGTAAAAACTAGGATTCGCTTTACTTTGTATGTATATAGATATCATATGGTGTATACAGTCGTCCACACTGGTAGTATTTTGTTCATCAAATTTTTAAAACAAATTTTAAAATTAGTGGAGCAGAAAAAAAATTTAAAAAGTTTTTTATTTGAGTGGTGAAAATTGTGTTATTTAAGGAATAAAAAAATTAGCTGCGAAGTCCTGCGGTCCTAAGAGTTATTTAACTTTTTTGGTGTCCACCTTATGAAAAAATATGGCATATTCATAAAATGGTTAGAAGCGAATGGTCAAATATGTTATGTATACAATTAACCCTACGGTCAATAACCGGGTACATTTGTACCTTTTAATAAAAATGCTGTAAAATGTTTAATAATGGAGATATTTGGATCAAATTTTGAGGAATTATTCTTGAGGAATTTTCACACATAATCGAAGAAAAAAATTATAAATATTTTCCATATATATAATTTTTACAATTTTTTAAAGTTATTACCTACGTAGATCAATAACCGTGATACATTTGTACCCATCCAAAGATAGCTCTGTAACTCATTAAAAAAGTGGACTATCGTGAGGTTTTTTGTTTTAAATTAGTCTATGCGGATCTGGTCTAGATGTAGGAACTCAAAATTATATATACATTAAAATAATATATATTTAAATCCATGCTTAAATGATAATCTATCTAATAAAATCATAGTAAATTCGTTATAGCTTTCGAATGGGTTAAGCTTTTTTATTTATTTTTTTATTGAGATCTTATTTAGGCGTTCCTCAACCCCTCTGCAAATTTTTGTGGCCCTAGACAACATGGGGCCATCAGGGCGACTCGTGGAAGTCAGAAACTACCCTGGTTTTCCCTTGGTATACAGGGACAAAAACAATGATAAAAAAGTAATTTATTAGTTACTAAAGGATATCAAATATTTATCATATATTATAATAAACATAACAAAAATAAAACTACTATACTTAATTTAGCTGCATATAATTAGTACAGAAAGTTACATTTTTAGGGACTTTTGGTATGGTAGGTACGTGAAATATTTACCAAAAGCTAAATTACAACACCTATTACTGTCTTCGCCCAAATTGGATGTAATTTGGACGAAGACATGAAAATTTTTATGCAATTTGGATGAATATAAACAATTTATAGGTTCAAAAAGCGGATTTTTCAAGACCCTTTGTATGGAAGGTATATCAAATCTTGGTCCGATCCGAGGTATATCAGTTTTTGGTCAGTTGCTTTAGAGGCCTAATTAAATGTAAATTGCCAATTTTCATTGAATTTGTTTGAATATTAAAGATTTTATAGGCCAAAAAGGGTGACATTCTCAAGACCCATTATATGGGAGGTATACCAAATCTTGGTCGGATTTATCCAATTTTTTGTCAGTTGCTCTTTAGGCCAATAATAAGCATATGTACCAAATTTCATTAACTTACGATAACTCCTTCTATTTTTGGCCGCTGTTTATATGAACTCGCGACATAGTGAGATGTAGAGTCGATATATGTAGGGTCAAGGTTGAGATGTAGGTCGAAAGTGAGTACTTTTGTATTTAGAGAAACGGATGAAACTGGAATCCTGAAATTTGAAGTTAACGTTACAGTCGTAGTGTAGCGTAGTTTAGAAATTTGTACTTATATGTATGAAAAGTACTAACTGGTACTATATTTGGTACGATTTAGATTTTGGATGAACCGATAGAGCTAGAATACGGAAATATGGAAATAAGGTTACGATTGAAGTGTAGGATTGGTGTATGGAAGTAGTTTTGGAAATTCATGTTATGGGTACTAAATGGTACTAACTTTGGTACAATTGGAATTTTGGGTGAATCGATAATGCTGAGATACTGAATTTTGAGTTGGGATCATTGTTGGGGTGTAGGATTAGGATATGTAGGATGTTGTGGAAATGCATACTAATGTGTACTAAATAGTACCAAGTGGGTATTTGGGTGAACCGATAGATGTAGAACACTGAAATTTGGAAATAAGGTTACGGTTGATGTGTAGGATTGGTGTATGTATGTAGTTTTAGAAGTTCATACTTATAGGTATTAAATGGTACTAACTTTGGTACAATTTGAATTGTGGGTGAACCGATAGTGCTGAGATCCTGAAATTTTTAGTAAGGATCATTGATGGGATGTAGGATTTGGCTGTGTAGGAAGTTTTGAAAATACATACCAGTGTGTACTAAATTTTGAACAACTTAAATTGTGGGTGAACCGATAGAACTAGAATCCTTAAATCGGGAAATACAATTTTCATTGGTTCTATGATATATTTAGATAGTTTGAAAATGCATAGGAAGTTTTGGAAGATTGTACTTAGTACTTCCTATGCAAATGTGGATTTGGGTGAACCGATAGAGTTGGAATCTTTAAATTTGAATTTAGAATAACTGTTGAAGTGTAGGATTGGGATATGTACCCAGTTTTGGGAAATTCATGCTAATATGTTCTAAATGGTACAAAATTTGGTGAAGTGATCGGGCTGAAATCCTGAAATTTGGAAATATGATTTATATTTTACCAAATTAATGTAAATCCTTTAATTTCGTAAAATCCATCCATTAATTTGGTAAAATTAAGTTTTCGGTGAATCTATAGAGCTCGAATCATGATATTTGGAATTAGTTATGGAAATAAGTACTATAATAGTACGAAAGCTAGTAAATAAATGGTACCAACATAGTATAGAACTAGATTTGTGTTGCGATGAGAATTGGCGTGTTTTAGAAATACGGCTTTTGATTGGCTTTAAACTTAAACATGCCCATAAAAACTCACTTATCAAATTTCAATTAAAAATGTTCTATATTGTCAGATTTTGACTGGCACAACATAAACATTTGTCTATGTTTTTTATGATTTTTCGCATTGTTAGATTTCGTAACTTTTATCACAGTCAAAGGAAAAACAAACAATTCTTCTTAAACCTCGCTTGGATTGAATGAATTTTTCAAATCGTTATATTCTCAAAATGTCATCCAAAATGAACCAATTGTAAGTTAAAATAAAATCCCAAATTCTCACCTTGAAAAAAATTAATAATATCTTTATGGTACACTAATTCAAGAATGTGCCCATAAAATTTTAAATGAAAATCTCAAGAAATCTTGAAGATATAGGCGACGTATTATGTTCGCCTCAAGTGACCGCAAGAGTGCTTCTCAAACTTTAAACGCGTATTTCTCGAAACAGTGTTTTTACGAATGGCGGGTACGATAATTCAAAAACTATCAAACCGGTTCTAAATTTAAACACGTTGTTCTGTACATACATAGTTATCGTATGAACTGGGATAAATGTAATCGGTCCAGATCTTCCTTATTTTCTATGTTGGTTTGTGGTCAGAAATAGGGAATTTTCCAAAAATCAAGTTTCATAGGTGCTCCATTTTGTTAATTTTTGTGCGATGTAAATAATCCTAGTTCATACCAAAGCCAGATGTGTAGCCTATCGAATGCCGTTAGAATTCTTGGACTCGAAAGATCCAGTGGTCGGAAATAATGTCAGCCATCGTTATTACAGAAAAATTATTAGTCTTCATGTACTTATATACAATGTTATGTAATGCACGTGAATCCGCTTGGAAATTATAAAAAAAATTGAAATCGCGAATCGGTGCATATTCATATATAGTATATATTTTCATCTGATTTGAATTTTTGGTCAGGCTACAGCATACCGATTGACACGTGTCAAGTTTACTTCAAGTCCATGTATATGAGTTCCATTATATTATTTAAATATGTTACTCACCCTTTAAGAAAACGGAAGACGTAATTACAACAGTTTTGGTGGGTAATGTGGCTTAATGTAGGGGATATGTCAAAACATAGACCTTGATCAAATCGTAAAGTATAACAGCCTCTTCATTAGGAAATCAATTAAAGCCTTCAAAACATCGAAAATGGGGCGACACCTTATGTGGGTGTTATGCTAAAACATGGACCTTTACGATATGTTCTCCATCCTCCAATAAACAAATTAAAGCTACTTCAATGGGGAATGTGGTTAATAACTTAAAACCACCGCAAATTGTTGGGACCATTATTAGAGGACTATGTCAAAACATGAAGCAATACCAAACATTTTCTGTAAAACGTTTGTTCACCCTTTTAGAAACCCGGAATGCAAAATCATTGCCATGGATAATTAAAGCACATTCATTGGAAAATACCAACAATTTGAATATGATAAAGGGCTAAGAGTCTGATAAAGGGCTAAGGACGACCATCAACATATCTAAAAATGGACGCTATTTTTATATGAGGACTATACAAAAATCTCGGCCTAATTCATTTTCTAAAACTTCAATTTCTTAGATATCCACTTCGTAAATATTATATTTCAGTGATCTAATAGCACCAATATGTCTTAATTGAATTTGTATTTTCAGACATAAAGAATATAATTGTATATAATGTAATTAATATTTTCCGCTACAAATCATTTTATATGATTTATTATTTCTAGTTAGGACAGATTTATGACTTGGCTTGTAACCCATCACTGATTTTAATTAAATTAATATCTAAACCTGCAATTTAGAAGATATTGTGGTTCTTCTCATATGTCCAAGGCGCCTCGTTATTAACGGTCATATAATATTTTAACACACAACAGAAAATCTCTTGACAGACTCCAATTACAAAGTTACCAAAGTATTTTTCGCTGGTCATATGATAGAGGCCGATTTTTGTCTTTTTTGCCAACGTTGTTGTTTGCTGATGTTTGATGGTAACGCCTAATGATACACCTAACAATTAATTATAATTTATTAATGGCAAACACGTAACCACAATAGATAGCTAACGGTGCCACAAACATGGTCACAATGAAAAGGCTGTTATTAAACGGTCCCATTATAAGGCTAAAAATATGAAATGCCTTCACATTCACATGGCATCCCAAAGAAAGTATTTTTTGTGTTTGTCGTATACGAAAAGGGTGGTACAGAATGTTCCGTCTGACACCAGACCAGATAGGCCGAACTGCCGTTGCAAGTCACCTGTGTGTGTATGTTGCATATCGGACGTTTCTAAGCGGATATGTTAATTAATGTTTAATAAAGGTATAACATGATGCTGATACTGTTCGGATGGTTGTCCACATATTCTGTGTATTCCTTAAGTATGATTAATTAAAGGCAAGGTACATTGTGCTGCCGATACCTTCACTGCAGCTGGGCAGCAACAGCTAACCAAGAAACTTGCAGACCACCCATAATACGGACAGTTCATCGCGATATATGTACCACCATGGATCATGGAACAAAGGGACACAGACACACTCACACATCACGTATTCTATCACATTTCGTAGCACCACAACTCAAAGCTTTATTGAAAGATCTTTTGTTCTTTTGTAGTTCTGAACAGATTTTAATCAAGAGATAAAAATATCAAGTTTGCTACCTTACATTTTGCCAAAGGAGAGAAAGCAACAATATTTAGCATATTGTACAAATTGAAAAATGCAAATCGGCAAGTTTTCGTCCCGTTGACATTGGTTGCCATTATTGTTGTTTTTATATGCTGGTGGCAAAATTCAAATGGGGACAAATAACATTTTATGGCTGTAAATTAATCAACATTATGTTTAAGGAATTTTTATAGCTTTATTAAAAACACATAATGGGAAATGTTAATCATACAAAGTTGTTTTTGTTCCAAAGGGTATGCAGGACCAGAAAATGTTTTTTATAAATATTTTTTATTACCATAGGCTAAAAGATAAAAAATATGCAATATTATATATCAATCTATAAAGAAATAGATGGACGATATTGAGTTCTCTAAGGTCATGATATATTGCTTATTATACTGGCGACAAGATTTTGGGAGGTCGAAAATTCCTATTGGGTATGTAAGACCTTGGTTAGTATATGAAATCCCAGAAAAAATCGTCACATGTCAATGTTGGGAAATATTAGACCATTTTTTGTTGGCGATCCTATTATACTTGAGGAGATAGCTTCATATCTTGTTTTTTAGCCATTGTATTTATTTTCTGAGATTACATTTCGAATGAGGAATTTTTCTGTACTTTCTACAAAAATGTTGCTCATAATATTTTAGGTAGGGGCCTTCAAAGGAGATAAATGGATATTTTAACGTCTTAATGGTATATTCTCATTTATTTACCCGCATTTATTTAGCCCTATATGTATGTATTTCAATAAATTTAGTAGATATATATTATTATTAAGAACTATAGGATTCGTAGGAATTATATACTAAAGCCAATGACGACAACAAAAATAATAATAATAAATTTCGAGGAAGAAAGAACTGGTTTTCTAAATTTTGAACCGGATATTCAGATATGCCCAAATTTATTCCATATGTGGTGAAATAATTTTAGACATGGTACTATGGACAAGGAACCCACTTTTTTATGCAAAAAGTCAATTTCAGGTAGAGAGGAAAAAGCGTTATATATTTAAAATCTGGAGGATTTCAGCTTTACACAAGTACATTTTTTTACCATTGTGTGTGTGAAGTGAAGTCAAATTTCATATCCCAGTAGTTCGAGTAACTAGTTATGAACTAGATATTTTACTAATTACCTGTAACTACCAGTAGTTACCATTTCATACCCTAGACTGGTGAATTTAACATGGGTATGTCATTGTGTAAGTCAATTGTCCCCTACCTGCGTTACCAGTAACCAGCAATTTCGGTAGATACCATTATTATTCCTAGTTACATATACATAGCAAATTAGCTATTATAACAGTTTGGAAAATTGAAAATATAAAAGTAATTTTGAATATATATTTTTTTATTTATTTCATAATTATGCTGTACAATATATATTTTGAGCATAATCATATCTGATTTTTCACACCGCTATTGATATTTCTTTTGTCTCTCGACTGTTTTTCTCATCTGTCCTCTACGAAATATTGAAGCAACTGAAATAGAATATTACAAAATATAACTAAAGATATGGGTCTCTTAAGTAGAAGCTTTTGGAGAATATTTACCTATGTATTTCAAACTTTTATTTGTTCCTCCAATCTGTTGGATGCTTCTGAATTTACATCTGTTGAAAATCTGTAAAATAATTTTGTTGAAAAAATTACGTATATATTTATTGTGTCGCAAAACCAGAACTTACCTTAAATTCAACATATGCATTTTAGATTCTTGAAATGTTTATTTAAACGGCACTTCATCTTCAACATCGTGAATATTGATTGCTTATATTTTGTATAAAACACACATTTTTATTAAATATTTGCTCTCACAATTCAAAAAATTATAAAGTCTGAAGAAAATGACAATTGTTTTTTCTGTTTTATTTTTTTTCGATTCATTACTTTTCGCATTACCAGTAACTACAGAAATAGAAAACGTTTTGAAACAAGAAATGAAGTCAATAGTACATTTTGTGTTCCATTTTTTGGTATAAAGTAACTAGATAACATAGTAACTAGTTATATAACTATACATAAGCAGACAATTGATATTTATTGAACAACTGGGATTTTTATGAAAAACATTTATATTTGAAAATTTTATATAAGCTTGAGACGTGTCAAAATATTTACATGAAATGGCACCTCATTAAGAGATGAAACTGGTGATTATTAGTAATTAGAAATAATCATAAAAAAATCGTATATAAAACTCATAAATGCCAGAGGATGGTTATACCACCAATCGACGACTTAATATGTTCTTTATCAAGAATTTTGCGGCTATTGGGGTAGACCCCATAAGGTTTTTTGTTTTCAATTCTCATTGGGTGTGAAATCTTCGTACCAAAAATGATCAATATTGACATAAGTGTCGGAGTAGGCCCCTTATAAACGGTTCCCCTATTGTATTTTGGATTGGATTTTTATCGCATTTTCAACAAAATCGTCAATATTACAAATTTAATTAAGGTGTGATATTTGTAAGCCCCTAAGGGGAACCCACCATTCTCGGTGTCAACAATTTTTTTTTATTTAATATGAATCAACTTTAATTCCAGAATGTCCCTAAAAATGTAAAGTGAAAATCTCAAGAACTCTTGAAAATATAGCCGATTTATTGTGTCAGCATAAAGTGACCGCATGAGTGATTCTCAAACTTTAAACGCATTTTTTTCAAAACATGTTTTTACATGTTGTGTAGCTATCGTACTAGGATAAAGCCAATCGGAGAAGATCTTCCTTATTTTTTAACTTGGTTTGTGGCCAAAACTTGGTTTGTGGCGATTTTCCAAATATATTTTTTCAAAGGTCCGCCATTTTGTTAATTTTTAAGCGAAGTCAATAATCCTAGTTCTAACGAGAGCCAGACAAAAAAATTTCAAAGCGATCCGCGATATATTTCCGCCCTCTAGTGTGGTACTAAATAATATATGAATACGTAAGGACCTGTAAATATTTAAGTGTAACTCCCACATCCGAGTACACACGACAATGCAATTGGTATCAATGTAAAGGTAAACCACTCCTCTTGGATATACTATCAACTTCTCGGGTCTATGTCCTTCAGAAGTAAATATATACGCAATAGAATAAGAATTTTGTAATTTTCCACACAAAAGTCTGGGTCCATTTCACCCGCTAAATATTGACCAATCTTTATCAAAATAGGCATGCTTATTCTTTGGTCCGATCCCCTTCTCCATGCAAAAATTCGCGGTGTTTGGGCCATAATTGCGGCCTCTGGAGCGACCAGAAAAACCGACAAAAATAGAGTTTTTCGTCCATTTCATCCCCTAAATATTAACCGATCTTTTCCAAAAACAATAGGGGTCTTCATTAGCCAGAACCCATCCTACATGCAAAATTTCGTGAAGATTGGTTCATAACTGTGGCCTGTATCGTATTTACAAAATATAATGGACAGACGGACGGACGGACACACATGTCTAGATCGACTCAGCTAGTCGAGATATGACTATCGGTATACTTAAAGGTTGGTCTATGACCAATATTTCGCGGCGTTACAAACTTTTGGGGCTGCACAAAGCTATAAATACCCTGACAACATAGTTGCGTAGGGTATAAAAATTGGATTCATAAGAATGTCATTCTGCAACCTATACAAAATTTTTAATTTGGTCAGATATATAGTTGCTTCTTACAATGGTACAAAATTATGTAAATCAATTTAAAGTAAATATCAATCGGACATCCGTTAATTATTTGGATAAATATCTTATAAACATGAGGAGTTTGGTGCACCTATATCTAAATATGAACTGATTTCAATAAGACTTGCCAGAGATTAACTTATATTAACCAGAGATTAATTTAAATTAACTTCATTGTACAAAAAATCGGAAGAAAAAATATATAGGAACTATATTTTAATTTGCACCGATTTCGACAAAACTTAGCACACGTTATTCTACACTTAATTCAGTACGCCATGTCCAATTTTGTGCAAATCGAAAGATATATAGGAACTTTGGTACACCATTTACATTAAATCGGACGAAAATATATATGGGAGCTATATCTATATCTGAACCGATTTTCATGAAACTTTACACACATCATTCTAGACCTAATTCATTAAGCTGTGCCACATTTCGGATGAAAATATATATGAGAGCTATATCTAAATCTGAACCTTTTTTCCCAATTTCAATAGGGTTCGTCCATGGACCAAATAAGTGACCTATGTCAAATTTCATCCAATTCGGATCATAAATGCGACCTGTACTTTGTTTACAATTTAACATGGACAGGCGGACGGACGGACATGCATAAATCGACTTAGAAAGTGATTCCATGCATATTCTCAAAAGGAACCGTGGGTCTATCTCGATCCGGTACGATTTACAACATTTATTTATTAAAATCATATACAACAGGCGAACAGGCGACCGTTCGGTATATCCCCATTATTCATTACATCAGAAGTCATGACCGTAAAATCTATTTTCTCCACACTTCCAGCCTCGCAGAACTGTAACGCATTCTTTACTTGTCACATTTTTATTGGGTAGAAAATCTCCCTGTTATTGTTTATCCATATTGACACATGTTTCGGAATTTTGGAACCGAATTGCCTCTAATTTGATATTTTTGGGTTCCCATTGACATTTTGAGTATTTTGGTATGTCCAAGTATCCAACCTAAGTGTGTGTATTTGATATTTCGATAATGCATATTTAACATGACATTCATTGGACCCACATAAAAGTCCCGATCGATTAAGGTAGTTTGAATGTGTTCTTCATGATGTAGGATATAGAAAGATCGGCCCGCCTGAACTTAATTACATTTTTTTTTGTTTCCTTTTCTGTTCGTTTCTACATCCCAAACATCAAACTTAATTGAACAGTACGTAAGTTCTATATTATATTATATTATTCTTCACTACGTTTAATGTGTACTTAAATTACATATTTACCCGAATATTTATGACACTGCCAGATAGTCCCGCTACCATTTAATGTCTTAATTCTTTTCTTAGTTAAAAATAGATCAATGTAAAATTCGCTACCATTTTTATTATATTACAGTATTATTTTTTAAAACACTATACATTCAAAGTATAATATCACAACATACATATTGAAGCCAGCGCAAAAGTTTCGTTTTCTTCCTAAGCAACAACATTTGTCGTGTCGTGTCCTTCAGGCATCTTCTCTTTAACGAAGCACATTGTGTAACAAACATTAATTAAAATTTCTAACTAAAGTTTGTTAGACACGACGAGGCTGCTATCATTACAACCGATGTACTTACATACAAATGTATGTATGTTCGTGCAAACAAACAACATCGATCGACAAGGTGCGGTGTAAAATCAAACCTGCTGTAAAAATGTTCAATGCGTGTGGCATTGACATTGGTATTTTGATTGTTTGATGGGCATTTTGTTCGATGTTCTGTTGCAGTTGTTGTTGTTTTTGTCTATTGCAACGCGTTGTTTATTTGGCAATCGTTAAAATATATTTTTTTATATGTAAGTAGTTTTGTATATTGCATCCCGAAAACTATCACTGGCTACCTTCGGCGATATGATTTTCAAATTAATTGACAGAAATTAAAATCATATCATTGGTGAAATGCAAAGACACCAGGAATTCAGCTGATCGTTGGATGTCAAATTCATGTTTTGTTCTCCAAGTTTTTTTTCTATTCTAATCGAATAAAAGTGATTTATGTATTTGGTTTGATTGGTTTGGTGGTTACGAATGATGACCGCTTGTACTTTGGCTCGTTGTACTACTTGCATGAAATTTACAGGGGAACAACAACAACAGCAGCAGCAACAACAACAAAAATTGACAACAATGTCAATTGGATGTTAGACGCGTTTAAACAAATCAAATTCAAACACGCGTTAAACCGGCTACCCAGTTCTTCTCAAATGTGTTCACAATTTTGTCTTGCAACATGCTGTGCCACAAGAAGAGAAGGGAAGGAATTGCAATTCTACAATACTGTGACCATGCCTATTGGCTTGTAACTACTTGTATTTAGCTTCCGTATACAGTTAGTATCAAAAGGGGGTATGTGTTTTTCGAAGATATATTGAACAAAAAATCAAATAAGGTTTTCTAATTAAATCCGAAAGATTTTCATAACGTAGATATAAGATTTTCTGAGCAAGGATCAGGTAAAAGTGGAAACGGACGATGAAAACATATGAATTTCGAATTTCGCCTTTGGGGACCCTATTTAAAATCTTATGAACGACATTTTTGAGGGATATTTGTGTACATTAAAAATTACTAAATGCTGTAATGCAACGTTAGAATATGTTCGGCCAATGTTCATTCAAAATACCTACATATGGGGACTATGGACCAATATTTAACATTTTCTGAGAATAAGTTTTTTATACATATCTATTTCAGACAATTTGAAGTCTATTTTCAAATATCCGTCCGCCTAAATGTTGCGCGCGATAACATTCAAAGGGATCAAGTTCAAAAATGGGGAATACCGGCCCACTCCTTTTAGAGTACCTTCATCACAGGAAGGAACCGATTCATATTGGCAAGGTACCCAATTTTTGGCCAAAGTCCATTCTAGGTAGAGGGAAATCGCTATATATTTT
Source organism: Musca vetustissima (assembly GCF_032173495.1). Lineage (NCBI taxonomy): Eukaryota > Metazoa > Arthropoda > Insecta > Diptera > Muscidae > Musca > Musca vetustissima. The sequence goes on along the minus strand of NW_026876942.1, from coordinate 174,024 downwards.
AAATCTGGAGACTTTTAGTTTTGCACCAGTAAAATTGTATATCATTGTGGATAACGATTTACAAATTGCATGAGGTCGTGATCGATTAGGATTAGGATATCTAAATCTAACCCGATTTTTGCACTTTAATACAACTCACCTCTGCAAAATTTCGTTTAAATCGAATAAACGTAGCCTCTTTGGTGTACCATTTACATAAAATGGGACGAACATATGGGAGCTATATCTAAATCTGATCTTATTTTAACAAAACTACGCATACGTCTATCTGGACCTAAATCCGTGCACTGCGCAAGATTTTGTCTTTATTGGACAAAAATTGGGTGTTTGGTGCACCATTTACGTAAAATCAGAAGAGTTATGGGAGTTATCTAAATCTGAACCTATTTCAAAAATCTCCACAGACATTAAATTGGAATTAATTCAGTACGCTGTGCAAGATTTTATCTCAATCGAACAAACCTGGGTTCACCATTTAGATAAAATCGGACGAAGCTATATATGGGAACTATATCTGAATCTGAACCGATTTCCTCCCATTTCGTCCAGGGGCAAATAAGTGACATATGTCATATTTCATCCAAAAGGGGTCATAAATGTTTGTTCACAAAAATGCATGGACGGACATGCATAAATCGACTCAGAAAGTTATTCTAAGCATATTCTCAAAAGGAACCGTAGGTCTATCTCGTTCCCTTTTGCCTGTTACAAACATATGCACAAATACATAATACCCTGTACCGCAGTGTGGTGAAGGGTATAAAAATGAGTAATGAATGTTAAAATTATTAGTAAGGATAAGATAATCATCAAAAAATTCGTATTTAAATCTCAGAACCTAGTGTCAATAAGTGTCAGAGGACATTTTAATGGTTAGAGCACCATTCAGCGCCCTGATATGTTCTCTGTCCAGTATTTAACATAACATACGAGTAAGAATTTGTGCCGATATTATGAAAATAGTCGTTGAAAATTGCATTTAAAAATGTAACCTACTACTCTAATTATGGACAAAAATGGAATAGTACAAAGGGTCAATATTTTGAAAACGTGTAAATCTCATATCAATCGAACGGAATATCCAATTTCATCCAAACATTGCACATTGTAATATGTTTACCAATCGTAAACCAAGTTCGAAGATGGGACACATCGGTCGTCTCCTTTTGGTAACTCCCCACACAGCGTCAAAATTTTTATTTTATTTATTTATTTTTTTTTTTTAAATATCAAACAACTTTGCACATCGTAATATTTTTAACAAACCTACACTAAGTCCGACGATGGTATTAATAGATTAATTCCTTCTGGTACATTTCCCACAAAGTGGCACAAATTCGTTAATGAAGCGAACAAAATATGAATTTTTATCTAAACTTGATTCATGGTAATATATTTAATAGACCTAGATCAAGTATGAAGATGGGGTCAATCGGTCCTCCCCTTCTGATACATTTGATCGACCGATTTGATCGCAAAACCCAAATAAATTAAATTATAAACAATCCCTCAGCTCGACATTAGACAGTGATGCTGTAGACCTGCATCAACCAAAATAGCGTAGAATAGTCAGCTTATATGTCATACTATATATGTCATAGGCTAAGGGTATATATATGTCGGAAAAACCGTCTGACACTTTGTTACTTGTTATTTACTGAAATCTATAATACCAAATTACAATGCATATTTAATCTTCATAAATCCAAAATGGGTGGGACCTTTAAAATGACACTATGTGAGAAAATTGACCTATATTGATTATTTTCTGAAAAGATGTATGCCAGCCCAAAATATCAAATTGGAACTACTTTAGTATGAAAATGCGAATAAAACTTTCATAGTGTCGAGAATTGGGCGGAGACTTCATATGATAGATATGTTTCAGGTCCGAAGAGTCAAATTACAGCAATTTCGGTGGGAAAATGCGATTATAACTTTCATAATACCGAGAATGAGGTGTGCCTTTAGATGTTTTGGAGGCTATAATCTTCAAAATATCGAAAATACTTGAACTATCGTTATATGCGACTATTAATCGATCCATCCCATTTGCAAAACTAAACATCCTACCATATTTAGTACTTGTATCCCTATTTATTTCCAGTGCTAATGTTCTTAAAGGAGAACAATAAATTGCATTTAGCGTGTGTGGTCCATCAACATTTCCACGCTCACTGTACGCATTGTCATTATAATATAAAATAAAATATTTTTGTTATCTTTCCTTGTTATTGCTTTCACTTGAAAGCTTAAAGCGAACTGACTTCTGGACTGCTGCACTGTTGACTTGCACTCTTAGGCGGCTGGCAGCGGTATTAGTCGCCAGTGAGCGAGCGTATTGTACGTGAAGTTCTTAAGTACGCAACAAAATCAATTGACAAGTAAAAGGGGTCTCAATCTGTCTGTCCGTTTGAATATCTCCTCGTTAGGAATCAAAAAAGAAAAGAAAAAAACTGCAATGCCACAACAAGGTGAACGCTTTTCATATTCTCCGGCAATGAGGCTTGTCGTCGTCATCATCATCGTCGTCATCGGCATCTACCAGGCCCCTATAGTTGCCCAAACAGTAGCTTGTTGGTATTTCAAACATTTTTGGATTTTTTCCTCTTCTTTTTTTAAATTTTTTTTTTTTAAAAGCGGAGAACTTTCAACTGTTTGACATGTTAACAGTATCGGTCGTTGTCCGTAAACGTTCATATATAGTATAGCATATCGTAGTATACTATATCGGCTTGCTCCGATTGGATGCACGTTCATGTTGCGTTGCTTTGCTGTTATTTCGCTGCAACTAATGTTGCAATTGCAGCAATGACTGTTGCATTTGATGTTGAGTGTAATGACAGCAAATTTTTGTTGTGTTTTTATCATCTTCTTTTGACAGTTGGCAGAATTCAAAGCAACAAACATTGATTGTTCATCGTTAGCAATTGGCATTGGTCATGTTAGTGGCTTCGTCCGCATCCATCCCAAAAAACAGAAGAACATTTCACTGTTATGTGTTTAAGTGTTTTGCGATATTTTTTGCTCTTTCTGTTTGTCTGTCCGGGCTGAAGCAAATCGGCAATTCTAAGAAATGCAAATTGAACAAAATCAAAATTGTTTGAATTTTTTCTCTTCTCTTATAAGTAAAAAAAGGGCTTACAAATGTGAAGAACAAATTATTCGCGGTAGATGATTTTGATTGTATATTTGCATATTATATTGAAATTGTATTGACAAAAAGAGTTTAATTGCCCAAAATTTTTTAGTGGAGAACGTATGCAATTGTGTCCATGTGATAAATCAGCGACATGTGTCCTAACGCCTTTACTCGTCACTATGATACAACAAGAAATGAGATGATTATAGATTTTTTTTGTTAAATCGATGTCTTTTTACTTTTTGAACATGTTGGTATCAAAATATCGATTTCTAGAAAAAGTGGACTTATTGCTTTTCTCGTTAAGCCAGCGGTATGGTATTTCCAGAAAGTGTCTAGCGACTTCATCTGTTTTTATTCAGTACTTTATTTGTTTTCAAATAAATATTTTGAATAACACACAAACAAACAAAACATATTTTATTTGTGTGTTTAAACGAAATATATATTTTTCCAAAGCACGGTCATAGGCCGATTTTTATATTTATTTACATATATTTTTTTAAATATATTTGCTGATGTTAAATTTATACTATTATTTCTATATTTCTATTGAAATATGATCATTATTTTGACCAAAAAATTATAAAAACAAATAAAAACGTTCTCAAAGTCGGCCGGGTCGAAATTTTTATACCATCTATAAATTCCTGTCATCGTTCGGGATATTTTATATAGATGTGGGTCGAAAATTTGGGGGCTACTGTTGAAATAGTATATAACTTTTGGATGGAAGATGTGTTACCCAAAATACCAAATCGCAGCTAATTAGGTTGAAAAGGTGCCCAAACATACTGAATAATGAGGGGTGCCGACATATTGGAGCTACCCCAAAAAGTGGACTGAAATATCCCATTATCAATACCGAACATCCTATGAAAAGTGGCAATATTTTTTTTACTTCAAATATCGTGATTTTAACAGACGGAAAGTCGACATGTACCCTCAGTCTCATGAGTGATGAGGGTATATGGGCAATATTGTCAAAGTTTTAACATCGCTAAACTGATGCTCATCAATTCATAACTCGAAAATTATTAAAGTATAGGAGCAAAATTGAATAGTTTTGAATTAATTGACTTGTCGTTGCAAAATTTACATGACATTGACCTCCAAAGTTGATGTGCGAGGAAGCTGTGTGTACTCTAATGTAAAACCAGTATATTCTACATATGTATCCTAAAAGACGTCGCCTTTTTGAAGGAACTTTGACATGAGATCGAACGAACATAAATAAGTGATTTTTATCCATATCTAAAACGTCTAACATCAATCCATACACATGTCATTCTGCAACATATGCTAAATTTTGTAAATCGATTTAAAGCAAAGTTGACACACGCTATTCGGTATGCTGCTCTTTATAAAATTTCATCTCAATCAGACACCCACTGATTATTTCGTGTAAAATTGTCATGAATAAGTCGAATAGAATAAGCTATTCTATATCTATATCTGAACCGCTATGGACCTTTAGCGCAACATTAACTTAAAACCGGACGAAAATATATATAGGATGTGTACACATCATTCTAGACTTAGTTCAGCACGCTATACCAAAATCCGTGCAAATCGAGAGATATATAGCGACTTTGGTGCACCAATTACCCTAAATCGGACGAAAATATATATGTGAGATATATCTAAAACTAAACCGATTTTCATGAAACTTAACACGCATCATTCTAGACTTAATTCAGTACGCTGTGCCAAAATTCGTGCAATTCAAACGATTTTCAGGGACTTTGGTGCACCATTAACCTAAAATCGGGCGAAACTATATATGGGAGCTATATCTAAATCTGAACCGATTTTCACGGTACTTTGCACACATCATTCTTGACTTAATTCAGTAGGCTATACCAAATTTCGTGCAAATCGAAAGATATATTGTTTTTTTTTCGTTGCGTTGTCATAGTATTATTTTTTCCGAGTGTGGGCAACTATGTTTAACATGTCCTTATCAGCCTAATGGCTTATTTTGGCTTTGAAACGCAAAAAATGAGCCTCACAGAAATATTGGTTTTGGACCGCATGTGTCTTTGAACAAAATCCGTTTCAGACAATTTGGAGTCGATTTACAAAAGGCTGTATACTGTTTCTGGTGCGCACGATAACTCTAGTTTAAGTTCGAAGATGGGGAATATCGGTCAACTTCTTCTGGTACCTCCACACAAAATAGCAAACATATTGTTGAAAATAATAAACAACTATATATTTTATACATGTCTGTATTATGTTGGAAGATAGGACTTATCCGTCAACTCCTTCTAGTACCTTCCCCACAGAGGTTCAACATTTTGAGAAATTGTAAATATTATATGGAGCGTATGAAATATCTAATTTCATCCAAACTATGCACATGGAAAACTTACATTTAATCGTAAGATGTGGTCTATAGGGCAACCTCTCCAAAGATGGTCTACCTTTTAATAAAAAATATACCTTATATTATAAATAATAAAACCTGTGTTTTATTCCGTAGATCTCCGCAAACCCTAGGCCGAGGGTATATATCTGTCGGCAACACCGACTAACACTTTTTTACTATGTTGACAGTAAATCAGATCGATCTGATGTATCTCAGCCACAAACATTTTGAGTTCTCAAGAGTAGATGTTTTATCTGCATAAACACTGTCTTTCGCGTAGCACCATAAAAAATCGAATGGTGTCAAATCGCATGATCTTGGCCGCCAGTTGAGTGGCGATGTCAAATTTTTCTTGTAACCTATTTCTGCTAATTGTAATAATTATGTATTTGCAAAGAAAATAATACGCATATCAAATTTTTAAATATTAAAAAAGGACATTGATATTTAAAGAAGCACAAATTATTTATTTAGGAAACAAATTTAGATGAAAATAAAATGTTATTTTTAATTTATTTCTTATTCAGATTCTTCGGGTTCTTCTTCAGCTTCAGCTTCACCGGCACCAGCTTTATCTTTAACATTTTCAATTATCTTATCAGCTGTCTTCTTTGCAGCATCGAGCATTTTAATACCGCCACCAAGCATTTCTTTAAAGAAGCTATGCTGCAATTTAAAGCAGTTTTGAAAATATTAGTTTTGTTTAATGGATGCAATTTTTCTGAAAGATCTTACCATAACGTCAGTCATTTCCACCAAAATTGGTTCTGGTTCAGGCTCAGCCTTGCTTTGGCCAGCAAGGACAGAAAGGATTACGACCAAGGCAAAAAAGAAAACGCAAGTAAATTTCATTGTTGAACCAAATATTGATTACAGATCACTGATGGAAACGATCAAATTTGAGTTGGTTTTTATAGCTGATTGAAAATATGCAGTGCTATTGATTTCACTGCACATTTTCAATTATTTTGGGAATAAAAAAACAAACATAAAAAATAACACTGTGCAACACAATTTTGGAAGTGAATTAAAATCGCTACTTTGCAGCAAGACAGACATAAATAAAAAACGCGATATTTGAGTTAATGACGCAAAATGGTTCGCTATATCCGATAACATTTCATATAAATATCTATTACACTGAAATTGTAGAATTTCCTCTGTTCTTTGCAATGTAGTAGCTTATTAAAACATAAAACGCATTTTTTTTGGAAAATCTATTGTTTTTGTTCATGTCACGCCATATATCCATATCGTAAAAGAAGAATTTAAAAACGACATGGTTTAAGTGAAATATCCAATCATTTAACTTTGTAATATTTTGCAAGTTGATAATTACCTCAATTTAAAAATAAAATAACCAGTAAAATATTTTGTATCTGAATATCAACCTGCAAAATATTACTATGTTAAATTATTGGATATTTTTATAAACGGACGTTGGAAAATACGACATGGTGTCTATATTATTACCCATACCCTTGATATTGATCAAATTTTTGTTGCACTGTGTCATCGATCATATTGTTTTTAAATAATTTGATTAATATAGATATAACATAAACAGCGTCAATAATTTTATTGGTTATATTTAAATAAATATAAATTTCATTTGTCTCAAGTTCCACTTAGCACCTACAAATTCAAACGAAAATAAAAATATGGTTACACAGATGTTTGATATTTTTGTTTTCAAAAGAAATGCATTATTGGATATCGCATATTTCTATTTTATATTATGACAAACTGTAAGCAACGAACCAAATGATTGTTTTTGTTAAAAATTGACCGATTAATAAATATATGTCTATAATTAGCTTTGGTTTTAATCGAGTTTTCAAAACATTTAGCTTTGGTAGAGTGAAGGACTCCATTGTCGAAATTTTTATTATTATCCAAATAAGATGTAATTTAACATTTTATGTAAATGGCCCACCAATAGGTTGTACATCCAGGATGGATTGTCCAGATTTTTTGACGATTCTCCACTTCCAAGCTAAAATTTTGTTTGCCGAGATATATATTTTTTCTTACATTTCATACTATCTCTGTCATCATGTAAGTCAGTACTGAATGTCTTAACAGTTGAACTGCTGATGTCATTATATATTTCTATTTTTTGCATTTGTGAAGAAGTTGATCAATAACAAGTAAAAAAGATTCAGCCGGTGTCGCCGACAGGTATGTATATACACACAAGTTTTGTTGAAATCGGACATTCCATTCCCCGAATTTTGCTTTTAAAATATTGGAAAGTTTGGTTCAAATTGGATAGTCCGTCCGCATGATATTATAAAATTTACTTTTAGCAAAATGTTGCCCATTTAATGGGGGAGGTTCCACAAGGAGTGGGCCGATATTCCCCATCTTCAACCTAAAACTAAGTTTGAAAGAAATGTAGTTTAGTACACCATATACATTAAATCAGACTATATATATACTGACGGCCAAAACTAAAACAACTGAAATTGCGAACAGAATGACCTGTAACTAAAGCAACTTTTTGATTTTTACGTATAAGTAAATAGTAATCGATATCAAAACCATTATTTTGATTAAGACAGCATACCTACGAGGCATTGAATCTAAAAGATTTGATTCTTGGATATACTACTCCTCGCATACTGAACCTGTGGGTTATGTTTGTTTATTTGTTAATCTCCTTTGATTATGCCATATATGATACTACAAAGATTTTTATATAGGATGGCCATTATATAACCCTGAATTTTGACTTCCGCAACCAATCTTTTATATGTTTCGATGTATGTTTGAGGTTATTGTCATGCTGAGGCATGCAGTCAACGGGTATATTTTCTTCAGTGAAGGGATCTGTAGCGTTTTCCAACACATCTCGTACATATATCGAACTCCATAAAAAGAAAAACATCCCCATACCAGTATTGACCTCCCTTCATGCTTCCAAGTACCCTTTTAAAACTGAAGCTTTAGCCTTTCATTATTTTATCTTCTCATCGCCATTTTTTCGTGTCTGAGCTTTTAACATTTACCTTTTGCGAATTCAAATATGGCTTTCCGATTCTTTTCAGGAAATAAATGACTTTTTTGGCAGTTTCCGGGCATATGGACCTGCTACAATATCTCTTCCACGATCTGTTCTTGAGGTTATATCCAACGATATCATCAATTCCGTGGAATTCTAAAATGGGTAGTTTTTACTGTTATGGCAATTTGTAGATCAGTACGAACTGATGTTGTTTTGCAGCCTTCCTCCGTGTTGAACGTTCACTATCGTTTTAGCTGCATAAAACCGTCTTATAATTCGAGAAAATCCGGATTAATTTATGGAATATTTTTCAAAAATATATATTCTGATATATTTTTCTCATAATCACTGGTAATTAGCTCTTTTATCGGTGAACTGTATTTTTTTCTAGCCATTTTTATATTTTTTGGCAGTAAGTCAAAACCGAAACGAGACGCATTTTATTGTAATAAAATCCATTTAAAAATTATATATAACGTTCGAAATAGGTGTAGAAATCAAAACATAAAAATTATAACGGTAAAAATAACTAACACTTTAGAGCTCATCTGTTTGTACAGTAGAGTTGCTTTAGTTTTATCCAAGCATAAATTGAGACAATTCCCATATCCATACATTTATTTATTACATTATGAATTTTGCATTAATGCTTTTGATTATTTAAGTGAATAAAGTATCCGATTTAAAACTAAAAAAAAAACCTACACGATATCTTTACTTTGAAAAAGTTATGCGACATTTTGGCCACTATATATATATATATGAGCTATATCTAAATCAGTATGTATGTTGTCTCAAGCAGTAAAACTTTGTGACTTGGGTGCACTATGGCGGACAAACCTATATATAGAAGCTATATCTATATCTGAACCAATTTCAACGAAATTTAACACACATCATTGTAGACTCAAACTATGCTCAATTTCATGTAAATTTTACATAAAATCGGATATGGGAGCTATATTTAATCTGAAACTTAACACCCGTCATTTGAGACTCATAACAGTACGGTATTCCAAATTTCGTCTGAATCGGTCAAACTATGGGGTTAGTGCATTATATAGCTATATCTAAATCCTAGCCGATTTTCTCCAATTTCAACAGTGTATGACCTTTAGCAAAATAAGTGAGCTGTGCCAAAATTTCATCTCATTCGGATAATAAGTGTTTACAATTCAACATCAACGGACAGACATGCATAAATCGACTCAGAAAAAGTTAGTATGCTTATTCTCAAAAGTAACCAATGGTCTATCTCGCTTCCGTTTGTCTGTTAAAAACATATGCACGAAGACATAATACCCTGTACCGCAGTGTACCCTGTACCTTTGCCACTGACGTAGCCAAATGAATGCCCACATCATAGTGGAGGATATACCAAATTTTGCCAGGCAGTGCATTACTACGCTTTCAATTGTTTGTATTGGGATATATTGGTCAAATTAGGCGCATTATATTTATTTAAAGATCCTAGGTGCAATTCCGATATGTCGTAATTTGGCATTACGGATTATTGCTTGGTACTAAACTTATCCACTAAAAAATATAAAAATACAAAGATATGATCCTCTAAATGTACAGAGGTTTTTATGTTTTATTTATTCTTCATGCAATTTCTCTAAAATATTTTTAAATTCAATTAAAAATTCTTATTATTCCATTTTAAGGGGACCCCCCCATTCTCGGGGGGGGGGGGGGGGGGTGTCCCTTAATAAAAAAAATATCAAAAACTAAATTAAAAGGTTTTAATTTATAATTATATATAATTTAATTATGTTTAAATAATTAAATATTTAATTTTGTGATTTCCCACAAAGGTTCCAAGTTCAAAATGATTTGAAAATCATTCATTCTTTATTCCAGAAGCATTTATTGTTTAATAATTATCTTTTGAATTGTAATTTGAATGGTTCATATTTGTTTTGACTTTAGATTTAATTTTTAGGCTTCTATTCTAAAACAAATGTACTTTTAATACTTTTAATAAAATTTAAATTCAATACCTGGTTGCACAGATGTTACCAATATATACCAGTTGTTCAATAAATAATGGTAATGCCCTAAATCGATTTTGTATAAAAACCTAAGAAAAATCGAATATTTTATCAGTAATTCGTTCTGTTAACAATGAAATTTACTTGCGTTTTTATTTTTGCCATCATTGTGGTTCTATCTGTATTTGCTGGTCAAAGCAAAGCCGAAGCTGATCCTGGTCTATTAATGGATATGGGTGATGTTGCTGTAGGTTCTAATGAATATAAAATATTTGTTGCGGATTTTTAATTTATTTTCAATTTACACTTGTAGTTCGACATCTTTAAGAATATGCTTGGTGGTGGTGAAAAAGTCCTTGACGCTGCCAAAGAAGCTGCTGATAAATTTATGGAGTTAGCCAAGGAAAAGGCTGGACTTAGTGATTCGGAATAATGAGCTTAAAAACAAAATAATTATTAAATAAATGCATATATGAAAAAATGAAAAACAAAAATAGATTTCTGGGTTAGATAATTTGTCAACATGAATATACTTCCATATAGAGTTCATTCCCGTCATTTTCCGCTCTCATCGAATATTTCTGCTTTAGACTTCGTTGTTCAGCTTTGTGTTGCTTCCTTCTCATTCGCAGATAAATTTCTTTTTATACCCTACACAACTATGTTGTCAGGGTATTATAGCTTTGTGCAGCCCAAAGAGTTTGTAACGCCGCGAAATATTGGTCCTAGGCCCACCTTTAAGTATACCGATTGTCATATCTCGACTAGCTGAGTCGATATAGACATGTGTGTCCGTACGTCCGTCTGTCTATTATAATTTGTAAACACGATACAGGCCACAGTTATGGCCCAATTTTCACGAAATTTTGCATATAGGATGGATTCTGGTCAATGAAGACCCCTATTGTTTTTGGTAAAGATCGGTGAATATTTAGGGGATGAAATGGACCAATTACTTAATTTTTGTCGGTTTTTCTGGTCGCTCTAGAGGCCGCAGTTATGGTCTGTCTTGATAAAGATTTTTTATTATTATTTAGCGGGTCAAATAGACCCTGAGTTTTGTGTGAAAAATTACAAAATTTGTATTCTACTTGCTCCTGAAGGACATATGTCCGAGAAGTTGATAGTATATCCAAGAGGAGTACTCTGATGTGGGAGTTATACGTAATTTGGTTAAGGTGACTATGTGCACAGTATTACTATTTCTCCATTAGAAGACGGAAATGTTGCGCTGATCGCTTTTAAATTGTACATGAAGTCCTATTATGGTCAAGGACGACGCTTATAGTTTTTGTTGAAATTGAGATTTCATCAGGGGGTTCAATGAACCGAAAACTTTAATTTTGTCATGCAGAACATCACATATTTTATTTGAAAAGGATCTGACCAAATACTTAGAGCGGCTGTTTAGATGATGATCGCTCAGTATTCCGAGGGTCAAATCAACCAGGGTTAGAAAATATACCAGGGTTAGAGAGTGATGCTGTTGATTTATAAAAAGGTAAAAAGGGTGCAAATATCACGAAACATTGCCCATGCTCAGAATATAGAACCGCAGAAAGTTTGCTTTGAGCCATTTATTATAAATTATATAAGTAATTTTTCCTAAGACGATTACATAGTTTTCATCGCTGGTTCCAATGAGCTTCATAGCACTGATGGGTCCACCTTCAGTCTTGATCGTTTTTTTTTTTTTTTAATTCTGACACTTTGTGGAACGGATAATCAAATTATTGATTTAGGTGCGCACCAGTCAGACGGACGGACATTTGTAAATATAAACCAACTTGTCTATGACGGATTTGGTGAAAAGAAAATTAAGGACATTAACTAATATTTCTATTAGGCACATTTTATTGTGACATTAGCGATAAGGCTGAGGTTATACAAATTATTTCAAACATTCCTTATTACCCATTTATTACCGCAAAATAAATTAATTTGAACCCAATTGCGACCTACGCAAAACGAAGAGTGAAATTTCATTTAAAATAAAATATAAATTACAATACTTGGAGGCACATAGAAAAATTCCCAAAGTTTATGGTGGTAGCCTTTAAAAACTTTGGAATAATGTCATAATTTTAATTCATATACTTTTCGTTTAAGACATGTATGAAAAGGAAATGCCACACAAACAAACACACACCCAAAAATTCTTAACCTAACGCCAGTCATTCGCCCAAAACTTCACCGACAACAGTAAGCGAACAATAATAAAAAATAAATAGAAATTCGCTTAAACTATTTTAAAATTCAACTCCCAGTGGCAATTGGGGGTAAAGATGACGACGACAACGATGATTGTTACAATCGGTTGGGGCGGTGTTGGTGGTATGGTGGCTATGACCATGGTCATGGGCATTGCTGCAAAGTCTATGGACTATTGCAATCGTAGCAGCTAGCAGGAAAAAAATAAACTTTCCTTTTATAGAATTGGCAAAAATAAACATAACACGGAGTAGCAAATGTTGAAAGCCGAAAATGTCTTCATCAAATATGTTTTCCCATAGCATTTCAATGGCCATCGCCTTGGCATGTTGTGTGCGCTCCACCCCACAATAAGTGACCGAGAAAAATTGTAAAATCCGACCACCACATATGAATGGCAATAGGTATGGGCATACCCTACTCTCTATTATGAAGTTAGTAGGCAATATGTGATAAGGATGTAAAAAAGTAGAAATTGTGTTTATTCGACAAATTCGGACATTTTTAACTTGTTTTATGAATAAAGTAAAAAATGTGTTACACAATATTTTAATATCCTAAGGTTAGTAGTAACATCACCGGGATAAGTATCAACAAAATAGTTACCATTATATAAGTGAGGTACCAAGTAATGTTCAAATGTTCCGAATCTTCCAATTTGGTTTTAATATTAAATATTATCTCAAACGGATTTGATCCAAAGAGGGTTTTAAACCTATAATTCGATCATACACAGAATGTTTGCACACTCATTAACCTAAAGCAGGATGAATTTTATAGAAGTATTTATACCATACACAAATATGTTTGTATTGATCCTATACCTAACTTTTTATACCGATCGTCATATCTCGACTAGCTAACCTGTGTCCGTTATAGAGGCCACAATTATGTCACAATACAAAATTTTGCGTGGGAATAGGGGTTGAACAAAGAAGACATTTTTCATAATAATCAGTCAATATTTAGCGGGTCAACTGGAACCTGATTTTTTGTGTATAAAATTACAAATTGTTATTCTATGGGGCGATTTTTTTCATTTTGTACGACGTAATTTTACCAAGTGGCATGGCTCTACTTCACTTACTGATCATGAGTCGCCCGCAAATTGGCAGATTGGCTCCACTTCACTCACTGATTATGAGTCGCCCGCAAATTGCAGGACTTCCTCGCGTCGACCCTCGGCGACCATCTCAACCAAGTGGCCTCTCACGCTACCAAATCTTCCAATATTCGGACACATAAAAAACCGAAAATTTGGACCAATATTGTTTTTATATCCTAAATTGTGCATTCAGATACTTACATAACTGGCTTGTGATAGAACATTTGTTCCATAAACTGAGATTAAAAAAAATCCAGGCGAGTCGGTCTTGTGCGCAGCTCTTCCAATTTGAAAGGCCATGCTCCGAAATGTTATCTTCCACTGGATCTTTCCATCGAATTCGTGGTCTTCCACTTTTACGTTAACTATCAGTTGGCTCGCTTTTATATCCCTTTTCAGAACATGGCCTAGCCAGCATAGTCGCGACTATCGACTTTCTGCCTCAGAGCTGCCTCAGAGTATGAGTTTGGTCTGGCGGGAGGTGGCCTTGCTTACTTAGACCATAGTAGGATATGTTGGTCATCACTATTCACCTCCGAACTTCAAAAATTATGTCATTAGTTTAATTTTTGGCGGTACCGAGGTATATAAAATCTTGGACTATCTCAAAGCTGTAGTTCTGAAGTTCCACAGTTGGTCCGAGTCTAATAGACGCATTGATACCATCAGCTTGGTCTTCTCGCCACTTTGGCTCTCAATGTTCGACCCTAATGGCAAAGGTGACAGAAATTATGTCGATGTCATTGGCGTTTGTTGTTTCGTGTACAGAGTGACATTTCTGTTCACCCTTGCCTCTCCAGCAGGATGTTAAAAAGGTCACACGAGAGGCTGTCACCTTGTCTGAATCCTCGTTTGGCATTAAAAGGTTCCGATATGTCCTCTATAGTTGGCACATTTGGTTTTGTTTCCATTTTTGTGCACGGGACGCAGGATGCTTAGGTTCCAATCATTGGGCATGCATTCTTCACCACTGTTCGCCACTGTTTGGTAACAGAAGCTTTGCAAAATGCTCCAGATCCTCAACACGCTATTTGTAACTATCACCAGGTTTCCATCTTCATCTCTACACGAGATTGTGCCTGTACCAAAGCTTTCGGTTTTGTGTTTTACTCGTTGGTAAAATTCCCAAACTTCGTTCTGACTCTTGTTTTTCTCACGCTCTTTTTGTCTGCTTTTTGAAAATACGCATTCAGGTATGAGACAAAATAGGTCCATCGTTACCTGACACGTTCATATTTATATAAATCTCCCATATATATTCGATTTCACGATAATGTTGACCGATAGAGTCCTACAATAAACGATAGGGCCTACATGAGTACTTCATAGAGTTAAAAACTTCGGATTAGTTTCGTCAGCTATTACTCGAATAGACAAATTTTCGAAGGAGATTTTTTATCTACAAATTCTCAGTAACTCCTGCACCTGATGCTTTAAGGTAATGCCTAGGTAGTATCTTTAACTAGCCACCATAGATCAATTCACATCCCTTAGCTGGTAGCAACTAAAATATGAAATAAACCCATAAATTATCTTTGTTGTTTTTTTTTTCAATAATTTCTTTTTTCCAGCATTTGGCATGCAACTAAAAAACAGGAGAGAGTTTTTCTTTGGCAGATTACACACAAATGAAAAAAAAACACCCAAATAAACTCTTTGCCATTGAATTCAACTAATATTTTTATGGCTATGAATATTTGTCGGCCACATAGCACAAAAATTCGTTAAGCTCTGGTGACCAATATGAACCTCCAACCTCTATCTTTTTTCTACACTACCCACAACTTCCATAGTAATTCATTCCGAAAATATTGAGTGTGTCTTATATTCAGAAGTATTGTTTTTGTTGCTGTTGCTTTGTTGCATTCATTGATGCCATGCAACAATTGTGTGTCCAAAATAAGGCGGCATTTTAGCCACATCCCAGTATTAGTGTTGGTAGTAGTTGTTGTTTTTGTTCCTGATGCTAGTCGTCGGTTTTTGTTGGACATATGAATCTTACCCATTGTTAATTGCTTATTGGAACACGTTTAAATTGTCGTGACCAACATCTCTCTCTTCATTTCTTTTGCGTTACCATTAATGTTTGCTTTTCTGTTGTTGCTGTTGTATTCAGATGTATTACAGCGCTGAATTAAGCTAAAATATACCCAAAATGCCACAACAACAAAAACAGCACGAAAACGGCCATCAGACATATCTGCGGACTAAAAGGCAAACAATTTCTTTCTTATTTTGGCCTTTTGTTAACAGCTTTCATGGTATCAAATTTATGTTGGAATCACATTGAAAAATATTACTTGCCAAAAGTCCCAGCACATCATCATCACCAGCAACACCACAAATATACACATAACCTCCGGCAATGCCCACAGCATGGCCATTATCAGCCAGATAGGGTTGCCAAGAATCGGATAAATATTTAATTTGATACAGATTTTATTTATAGCACTTTTCCTTATAGCCTAGTAGATAGTGAGTGTTTTCAAATTTCTACGTAAAACAGCTAAGTTGTCATCACTGGTAAACGTTCGAGCTCGGTTAATGTAATGTAATCAAAAATTATAGCATACTTTTAGGCGCAAACCTTCTTAGTTCCTAAATTAAATTCGTGGGAACACACATTAATAGTTCATGGACAAACTTGATGTTATAAAAAATTGATTTAAAAATATATATTGCCCAACTCTTTATACACATAAGGTTACAAAAATAAAGATAATAGTTTTTGTTCTGTGCTAATTACTTACTTAAGTAATTAGCTTTTCTTCTTATATTACTTTTTACAATACTAGCGACTAATATATGTGTACAATCCATACATTCAGAATAATCCACTTCCAAAATTGTAATCTTGGAGGCTAACTTTTCCAAAAATTTGCGACTGAAAGTATAGAAGATTATATAATCATTAAATACGAGACTTTATAGAAATTTACCGAAACAGCGGTAATTTTATATCAGTGATATTGTAATTTTTATACTCTCCACCATAGTATGGAAGGTATACCGGTCGACGAAAATTTTGATAAAATTGGAGAAATTATAGAAGTTGACCGGCATGTTAGCAGTCATAACATCGACCATAAAACTGTTTTAAACCATTTACACAAAGCAGGAGGACTAACGGCCAGGAAGGTTCTGCTATGCATTTGGTGGGACACATACATTTACAGTGATTCGCCAGAAGCTTCGGGAGATTGGTTGGGAAGTTTTAATGCATCCGTCATACAGTCCGGATTTAGTACCAAGCGATTATCATATTTTTCTTGCATTGCAAAATTTCTTTAATGATAAAAAATTGGTATCTAGGGAGGATTGTGAAAATCGACTACTATGGTTTGTTGCAAATAGAGAGTAGGACCCCTATGAGAGAGGCGTTATGAATTTACCTTTAAAATGGCAACAAATTATACTACAAAACGATGCATATCGGACATTCCGAAGCATGCTAAATAAAGTCCTATAGTTCATATAAAAATAACCTAATATTAATTTTGTCATTCCGTTTGTAACTCATCGAAATATTCATTTCCGGCCCCATAAAGTATATATATGTTTGATCAGGGTAAAACTCTATGACGATCTAGCTATGTCCGTGCGACGGCTGTTGTAATAATGAAGGACTTGTGATAGAGTGCTAACATTTTGCATAGGGTTGTCTTTTGTCTGCAGGCAGGTCAAGTTCGAAGGTTTTATCGGTCTATGTTTTGGCATAGCCCCCATATAAAAGTACCCCCAATTTTCAATATTTTGGGTTCTTGAGCGAGCTTTTCAACCGAATTTGCTGAAATTTTGTACTATGTGTTCTTATAGAGTACAAAATTGCTCCACTAAAAATTATAAATATCGGTTTACCTTTTCTGGTAACCCCATATAATGGTAAACTTCAATTTTTTTTTGGTTATACATAGCGTCTTTGAGCCCAATTTTCCGAAATTTGGTACATTCGGTTCTTACTAAATGTCTCCACTAAATATTATAAATATCCACTCCATATCCACAGGTCCACTTTTTCCGGTAGCCCCAAATGGCCAGTATTCTGAGGGTTTTGAGTGCGATTTTCAATCGAATTCGCAATAATTTGGTATTTTGTAGTCGTATTTAGTAACAGGCCTTCCTCAGAACATGTGGACTACCCTTTCCTTTTTTATCAAAATAGTTAACGCTTGTAAATCCAGATTTTTATATTTATATTATATTTGAAAATGGATGTTATTCTTATGATCTTTTTATTTTATTTTTTATAGATATTAAAAAAATATCCAAAAATATGAGCTTTATAATTTTAGTATTGACCATTACCTTATATCTCCCCATAAGGGATACTTTTTATACCCTTCACCACTCTGTGGTACAGGGTATTATGTCTTTGTGCATATGTTTGTAACAGGCAAAAATAATCGAGATAGACCCATGGTTCCTTTTGAGAATATGCATAGAATCACTTTCTGAGTCGATTTATGCATGTCCGTCTGTCCGTCCGTCCGTCCGTCCGTCCGTCTGTCCGTCCATGTATTTTTGTTAACAAAGTACAGGTCGCATTTATGATCCGATCTGGATGAAATTTGGCACAGGTCACTTAATTGGCCCAAGGACGAACCCTATTGAAATTGGAGAAAATCGGTCCACGTTTAGGCATAGCTCCCATATAAGGGTACCCCCCAATTTTCGGTATTTTGGGGTTCTTGAGCGCGTTTTTCAACCGAATACGCTGAAATTTGGTACATTGGGTTCTTATTGGGTACTAAATGTCCCCACAAAAAATTATAAATATAGGTCCATTTTTTCGGGTAGTCCTTATATAAAGGTACCCCCAGTTTTCGGTATTTTGGGGTTCTTGGGCTCATTTTATAACTGAATTCTCTGAAATTTTGTACATTCGGTTCTTATTGTGTACCAAATTATTCCACTAAAAATTATAAATATAGTTCCACTTTTTCTGGTAGTCCCCATATAACGGTACTCCCAAATTTTTGGTATTTTGGGGGTTCTGATCGTATTTTTCGACCGAATTGACTTTAATTTAGTACATCGAGTTCTTATTAGGTAGCAAATATCTCCACTAAAAATAATAAATATAGGTCCACTTTTTCGGGTAGCCCCCATATAAGGGTACCCCCCAATTTTCGGTATTTTGGGGTTCTTGAACACGTTTTTCAACCAAATTCTTTGTAATTTGGTTTTTTGTAGTCGTATATGGTAATAAACCTCCCTCCTAAAAATTACTAATATTCGCCTCCTTTTAGGGGTGGTCCCCTTATAACCAACTTTTTATACCCTTCACCGCACTGTGGTACAGGGTATTGTGTCGTTGTGCATATGTATGTAACAGGCAAAAATAATCGAGATAGACCCATGGTTCCTTTTGTGAATACGCATAGAATCACTTTCTGAGTCGATATATGCATGTCCGTCCGTCCATGTTTTTTTATTAACAAAGTACAGATCGCATTTATGATCCGATTTGTATGAAATTTGGCATAGTTTCGTCCGATTTCATGTAAATAGTGCACCAAACTCCCAATAGTGGTCCGACTAAAGCAATATTTTGCACAGAGTACTGAATTAGGTCCCGACTGATGTATGAGAAATTTTGTTGGAATCGGTTCAGATTTATATCTAAATATGCTATAGGGGAGACTGGGGCACCTTCGGCATCGGGGCACCTTCGGCAATCGCGTTTTCAATATGAAGCTCTCACCGTACATCTCTAGTTTCGATACATAAGTATCGAATATCGATATAAATAACTGACACAAATTTTGAAATTTCTAGCTAATAAGCTTATTTAGATACATGGGTTTTTGTATTTTTATAAATGTTTATGTAATTTTTCAATTCCATTTCGTAAGTATTTCGTGTACAAAACTTTTTAAATTTTTAAGACAATATTATTAAAAAGTGGTTAACTACGATGTGTATTATTATAGAAATATTTAAAAATATAATATTTTTACAAAACTGATCGAAAAAAATGAAAAAAACTATACAAAGTACATTCGGGGTACATTCGGCATTTTAAAGTGGGGCACATTCGGCCATATACAGATTGTGCAATATTATTTCCTTAAAATGTTTTTGAGTTTGTCTTTAAAATTAATCCTTTAATATGGTTCGAAATTGCATATGTAAGATCAAACGTGCTTGTATTGACGAAAATGCGATAGAAAACCTCTATTTCTGATGCTGTGTGCGACCTTGAGATGTAAACGTCCGCCGCTAGAAAATAAAGCCCTATAATTCAAACATTGTGTGGCGTATTAAAACCAAATAGAGCCTTTAGAGGATCAGAATTTCAACCAGGCTGCTAGCGATGACAATTACCCGGCTATGACTATGGTGCCGAATGTGCCCCATCAAATGCCGAAGCTACCCCGGGTTGGGGCACATTCGGCAAATTTGACTTTTTTTACAAAACTGTAAAATTTTTTAACTAATACTATTTTTTTATATATTTTTGGTACTATTTTTTATAATTAAGTGTCAGAGGACAATAATCAGCCATAAAGTTGTTATATATGTTGAATAAGTACTGAGATATAGAGCTCTAAAAAAGTGCCGAAGGTGCCCCAGTCTCCCCTATATAGTTTCGTCCGATTTTATGTAAATGGAGCAACATACTGCCAATATTTATCCGATTGAGACAAAATTTTGCACCGCGTACTAAATTAGGTCATTGATGAATGCGAAGTTTTGTAGAAATCGGTTCAGATTTAGATATAGCTCCCATATATAGTTTCGTCCGATTTAAGGTAAATTGTGCACCAAACTCCCAATATTGGTCCGATTGAAGCAAAATTTTGCACAGAGTACTGAATTAGGTCCCGACTGATGTATGCGAAATGTCTATATCTACAGGATATTGTAGATATTAACATGTCTTGCATGTACCCATAGTGGTGAAGGGTATCATATAGTCGGCCCCGTCCGACTTTTGAACTTTCCTTACTGGTTTATTATCTGAAAGTTAAGTTAGCGCAACAGGCAGACGGACGGCCGTTTGCAAATCGAATCCAAATTATCTGCAATAAATTTAGTTCAAAGAAGCTTGGGGTCTAAACCCAATATTTCGATAAGACACATTTTTTCTCTTTCTAATCAGCTGTACATTTCCTATTTCAGATGTTCCAGTGAAGGGAAGAGTCCAGCATGACTGAGTCCTCTGGAACAGATTTTAGTCGCCACGAACATCTATTAAGTCCTTCAGGATCCGTACCTTTGAACCACAAAAAGGAAATATTTATCTCCAATCAATGAAATGAATAGTAATATTTTATTATGAAATAATTTTATATCAAATATTTCTTCAAAAAACAATTCGAGGTAACAGGGTATCAGAAATTCATGGCAGCTATCTTTCAATTCATAACCAACTATCAAATGCCTATATCTATTAGTTGGAGGAAATTTTATAGTTTTTCATGATGTCAAATATTTCTTTTAAACAAATCCGGAAAATTCACTAGTATTGATCTTTTGAAGATTATATTTGATTAATGTTTTAATGACTGGCCCAGACGAAATGGATGAATCTGAAGTCTTCACATATTGTATATGAGTTAGTATTGGTGCGGATCAATACACTGAACTACAAAATTTCATTATTCTAGCTTTCGTCATTTCCCCTGGGCGTGTGTTATTAGTCAGACCGTCAAAACCTCTTATTATCCGAAAACTACAATTTTTTTCTGACCTAAAAGTGAAAGAATCAACTACTTATCTTCACGCATTGACGAGTAATAAGATTTGAAATTTATCTTGAATAATAATATAGCTTCTACGCAATGCTGGTTACCTGTTACCAAAAAATTACTTACTGAAGAAAATTCGTATTTCAGAAACCCGGAATTTTCAGCGCAATTTCTCGCATCAAGTTTTCATTAAAAATTAGTTTGAGGTAACAGGCGACAGACAGCAGTTATATTTTGATACGTGCTCAACTTCAAATGCTTATATCTCAGCAACGAAAAAAAGGTATTTTCAAGAAATTTTCGTTATTAAATAGAGGGGATTTTCTAGTTTTTAACACAGTCAAATTGATACACTTCAAATGTTTGAAATGTAAAAAATGCTAATGTAGAACATTTGAACATTGAGCTTGAAAAACTTTTGGAGGTTAGAAACAAATTTGATATTTCTGCAAAATCGTGGAATCTTTTTTAATTTTTTTACGAAAACATTTTAGCTATGGCAACCCTAAATCTGTATTATAGCGGTTTGTACTGCCTTAACATTTTGCACACACACCAATGATATAAAAATTGTATGATTTGCCTGCCCTACAAGTGCCAACACAAACTATTTGTAAATTTAACAATACAATTAAGAAAATCGTTTTACCATGGCATCGTATCGGTCATACAATGCCAAAAGTCAACAAAACAAATTTCTACAAAGTAAACAAAAGTCTCAAACCAAATAAAAAGAAAAAAAAAAACACAAATAATAGTCCGAAAAATATGAATATGATACGCTTTGCTAAAAATGGAAAACTGACTATTAACCGTTGACTCTATTTCCGTTGTTCTTTATCTTTTAGTAAATGAACACCCACATATTGGATGTGGAGAGAGGGTCATTGGGTTAGTATAAATGTTTTACAAAACGATGTTTTTTGTGCTAGACAATGGAGCAAACAAAAAAAAAATATTTTTATGAATAGAAATAGGGTGTATAATAGGTGTTAATTACTTAGTTTTTTATTACATTGTTTACGAGGTGTGTTTAATATTTCAATGACAAAAATTTAACAATACACAATTTTCGGATTGCAGTTATAAAAAATCTTGGCTTAGATAAAAACCAGATATTTCCCTCTAACTAATATCGAAATTTCATGAACATATCTTCATGCGTTGCTGAGATATATGCATTTGAAGTTGATCTTGTATCCAAATATAGCTGCTATGCAATGCTGGTCGCCTGTTACAATAAAATTAAATCAACTCTAGGGAAAACTTGAAAACTTCTTCGAACTAATAACGAAAGTTTCATGAAAATAGCTCCATTTGTTGTGGAGATATACGTATTTGAATTTTATATTGTGTCAAATTGTAGCTGCTACGCCTTTCTGGTCGCCTGGTACCTCAAAGTGATTTTGATGAAATTTTGGTTGCCGAAAAATTGCCCTGAAAATTCAGATTTTACGAAAAGTAAAATTTCTTCAGTAGGGAATTTTGAGTTAATAGGCGACCAGCACTATGTAGCAGCTATACAATGATTTAAGGCAAACTTTACATAGTTATTTTTCGGCAATGGATGGATATACTTTACTGATTTTTCACTGTTAGTTAAGGTAAAGCCGTAACATTTCATGTATATGTTCGGAGTTTTTATTTTGATTCTTAAAGAAGCTTATATGATTTAATGTATTAAATATGATTTTTTCTAAGTAATAATAGAGGGATTCATTTCTAATTCGATGTGGGAAAAACTAGAAATTTCCTTCTAACTGATAATGCAAGGTTCATGAAAATACCTCTATTTGTTGCGGAGATATACGGATTTGAATATTATCTTGTGTCAAATTATTGCTGCTATGCCTTTCTGGTCGCCTGGTATCTCAAAGTGATTTTGATGAAATTTTGATTGCCGAAAAATTGCCCTGAAAATTTAGATTTTACAAAAAGTAAAATTTCTTCAGTAAGGAATTTTGAGGTAATAGGCGACCAGCACTGTGTAGCAGCTATACAATGATTTAAGGCAAACTTTGAATAGTATTTCTCGGCAATGTGTTAAGGTTAGTTAAGGTAAAGCCGTGACATTTCAATTATATCTTCGGAGTTTTTATGTTGATTATCAAAGAAGCTTATTTGACTTAATTTATTAAATATGATTTGTTGCTGAGTTATAACAAAAGGGATTCATTTCGAATTCGTTCGGGGACAAACTAGAAAATTCCTTTTAACTAATAATGCAAGTTTGATGAAAATACCTCCATTTGTTGCGGAGATATATGTATTTGAATTTTATCTTGTGTAAAATTATAGCTGCTACGCCTTTCTGGTCGCCTGGTACCTCAAAGTGATTTTGATGAAATTTTGGTTGCCGAAAAATTTCCCTGAAAATGCAGATTTTACGAAAAGTAAAATTTCTTCAGTAGGGAATTTTGAAGTAATAGGCGACCAGCACTGTGTAGCAGATATACAATGATTTAAGGCAAACTTTAAATAGTTATTTCTCGCAATGGATGGAGATACTTTAGTGATTCTTTCACTGTTAGTAAAGGTAAAACCGTAACATTCCATTTATATGTTCAGAGTTTTTATTTTGATTTTAAAGAAGCTTATTTGAATTAATTTATTAAATATGATTTTTTCTGAGTTATATAACAAAAGGGATTCATTTTGAATTCGCTCAGGGAAAACTAGAAATTTTCTTCTAACTATTAATGCAAGTTTCATGAAAATACCTCCATTTGTTGCGGAGATATATGTATTTGAATTTTATCTTGTGTCAAAATATAGCTGCTACGCCTTTCTGGTCGCCTGATACCTCAAAGTGATTTTTATGAAATTTTGGTTGCGAAAAATTGCCCTGAAAATTCAGATTTTACGAAAAGTAAAATTTCTTCAGTAGGGAATTTTGAGGTAATAGGCGACCAGCACTGTGTAGCAGCTATACAATGATTTAAGGCAAACTTTAAATAGTTATTTCTCGGCAATGGAAGGAGATAATTTAGTAATTCTTTCACTGTTAGTTAAGGTAAAGCCGTAACATTTCATGTATATGCTCGGAGTTTTTATTACGATTATTAAAGAAGCTTATTTGATTAAATTTATTAAATATGATTTTTTCTAAGTAATAATAGAGGGATGCATTTCGAATTCGCTCAGGGAAAATCTAGAAAATTCCTTCTAACTAATAATGTAAGTTTCATGAAAATACCTCCATTTGTTGCGGAGATATACGTATTTGAATTTTATCTTGTTTCAACTAATAGCTGCTACGCCTTTCTGGTCGCCTGGTACCTCAAAGTGATTTTGATGAAATTTTGGTTGCCGAAAAAATTGCCCGGAAAATTCAGATTTTACGAAAAGTAAAATTTCTTCAGTGGAGAATTTTGAGGTAATAGGCGACCAGCACTGTGTAGCAGCTATACAATGATTTAAGGCAAACTTTAAATAGTTATTTCTCGGCAATGGATAGAGATACTTTAGAGATTCTTTCACTGTTATTTAAGGTAAAGTCGTAACATTTCATTTATATGTTCGGAGTTTTTATTTTGATTTTTAAAAAGGCTTTGTTGAATTAATTTATGAAATATGATTTTTTCTAAGCTATAATAGAGGGATTCATTTCGAATTCGCTCAGGGAAAAAAACAGAAAATTCCTTTTAGCTAATAATGCAAGTTTGATGAAAATACCTCCATTTGTTGCGGAGATATACGTATTTTAATTTTATCTTGTGTCAAATTATAACTGCTACGCCTTTCTGGTCGCCTGGTACCTCAAATGGATGGAGATACTTTAGTGATTCTTTCACTGTTAGTTAAGGTGAAGCAGTAACATTTCGTTTACATGTTCGGAGTTTTTATTTTCATTCTTAAAAAAGCTTATTAGATAATTTTTTTAAATATTATTTCTTCAAAGTTGTAATAGAGTGATTAATTTCGAATTCGCTCAGGAAAAAAACTAGAAAACTCTTTCTAACAAATAATGCAAGTTTCATGAAAATACCTCCATTTGTTGCGGAGATATACGTATTTGAATTTTATCTTGTGTCATATTATAGCTGCTGCGCCTTTCTGGTCGCCTGGTACCTCAAAGTGATTTTGATGAAATTTTGGTTGCGAAAAATTGTCCTTCTTCAGTAGCGAATTTTGAGGTAATAGGCGACCAGCACTGTGTAGTAGCTATACAATGATTTAAGGCAAACTTTAAATAGTTATTTCTCGGCAATGGATGGAGATACTTTAGTGATTCTTTCACTGTTAGTTAAGGTATCGAGTTTCTATTTTTGGTATCACGAAGTAAATGATTATCAAATGAAACAAATCTAGGAAACATATTCAATTACTTACCTTCAGAAAGACAAAAAAGAACGCCATTGAAATTGAAAGAAAATGCTGTTTTACTTCTTGGTTTCATTATATTGAGTTTTGTATTGTTTATACTTTAGTTGTTGTTGGTTAGACAAAAATATACAGTGATGCTTTTATTTTTGGGGAGGGATTTTTGTTTTCGTAGACCACATTTTTTTATGCTTAAAACTTAAACTGAAATGATATCAAAAGATAATACAAAATAGAAATAAATTCGCCTTAAGTCAAATAAAATCATGATACATTGTTGTTGATTTTCAACAGTTTTGTTATCAAATAACTGTAATGTTTTTCTTCTTCATTTTTATATTTTTTTATATAGCTTAATAATTATTAATATATAAAAAATGTATACATTGTTTTTTTTTTGTAATATAAAACATATTAATGACTTAAATTAGAAAATACAAAAAAACATACATCAAATATATATTTCTTTGAAAAATAATTAAGTTTTCTTTTTTTGTTTAATTTTAGATCTTACAAACAAGGACTTAAGGATTTGTGTGTGTGTTTTTTATTTATTTTTCATTTCTTTAAGTATAAAAGTAACGAACAAAATTTGATTTTTTATTATTTTATTTTTTTAATAAATTCAAGGAAAAAAACTGTTCAAATTGAATTTGTTGTATATGTATACTTGTTTTGCCGTTATATCTTACATACAAAACTGATTTAAAAAATCAGTTTCATTTTTTATTTTATTTTTAATTTTCACATTATATATGTTTTTTGTTCTTTGTTTGTCATAACTTTACCTCCGTTACATTTATTACAATTATTTGTTTTTTTTTTCATTTATTATACAATAATTTCATCTTATCCATAATTTCTGAGCTTTATTGTTGTGGCAATCGCTTCTACTTCTTTTGCTTTATCCAATAAACCTTTTATTCCATTCCGGTCAGTTTGTAATTCCCAGCTACGACTCCGTATAGATGAGACATTTTTTACCCTTGCCCACAGACGCCAAGGCATTAAAATTAGGACTCCAACTAACAGCATTCACGGCAGAACTGTGAAATAATCCAGAACCAGAACTTTTTTGTTTTAGACAGAAACAATTTTTGAAAAGAGTAGTGGAGATGGTGGTTGGGGATGGATGGGTGTTTGGGAAGAAAGAAATAAAGAGAAACCAAAAAAAAAAAAAAAAACGTAATAATAAAAGCAAAGAAATGAAGCGAAAAGTATAGGTGGATACAAATAGAAATGAGATAAGTAGGCAATGATGAAAAGGCAATATGGAAAAGGATATGGTGATGATGCAACAAATATTAATTTACATATGGGAGATTTATAAATATTGAATTATATTGATTTTAATATGTGGAAATTTGTAACTAAATATTATGTATAATGGTCAATAACACCTCTTTTTGGAAAACCCTTCATAAATCCGAAAACTACAAGTTTTATCTGATATAACAGTGAAAAAAAAACGAAATTGCTTTCATGCGTTGTCGAGTAATACATATTTGAAAATTATCTGGAATAATTATATAGCTGCTACGCAATGCTGGTTGTCTGTTACTTAAAAATTGCTTACTGAAAAAAAGTTTGTATTTCATAAAATCGGAATTTTCAGGAAAATTTCCCCCAATCGAAATTTTTCTACTAATCCGTTTGAGGTAACAGGCGATCAGTAATAAGCAGCAGTTATATTTAGATACAAGATAAATTTCAAATGCCAATAACTCAGCAAAGAATGAAGGAATTTTCAAAATACTTTTATTATTCGGTAGAGGGAAAGGTCTAGTTGGTGGTATCGTTATAGACAGGTATACCAAAATTTGGACCGATTTTTATATTTTTGGTAGTGACATTTTCTACCAAATGAGGAGAACCCAAAATACCGAAATGTGGGAGGTACGGTTATATGAGGGTTACCCTATGTATACTCGTACGTATACTTTATGGAGTCTCCGAAGATTATTATACACACTCTACCATCGTGTCAGAGGGTATAAAGAATGCATTTTTCTTTTTATGCCACATAAAATTTGAACTCAACTAAAAACCATTTGAAATTTATCTTGAATTATAATATATCTGTTACTCAATGCTGGTTACCAGTTACCTCAAAATGGTGTACTGAATAAATTTCATCAAAATTTCTTCGCAAATAAATTTGAGGTAACAGGCCACCAGCAATGTGCTGCAGCTATATTCTGATACAAGATCAACTTCAAATGCCTATATCTCAACGACAGAAGGTAATTGAAAACTATAAAGAAATATAATATACAAACATATGATAAAGTTTGTAGGAATATTTGATTGGTACCCTATCTATAGTATCACTATTGATCTACTACTTATATCAATATTGACCTAAAACGTGTTCCAAAATAATCAGAAAATTAGAATACTATGTATTTCTAAAATTATAAAATTCAGATTATATATCAGTAAAAGAATCACGAAATTGTCGAAATATATTGTCGAGAAATAGCCATTTAGATATTATCTTGAATTAAAATATAGCTGCTGTGCATTACTGCTCGCCTGTTACTTTAAAATTGTATGCATAAGAAGTTTCGTATTTCATTAAATCTGAATTTTCGGGGCAATTTGCTGCAATTGAAATTCTTCGCAAATCATTTTGAGGTAACAGGCGATCAGTAATCTGCTGCAGTTATATTCTTGTATCAGATCAACTTCAAATGCTTATATCTCAGAAACGAATGAATATATTTTAATGAAACTTTCAATATTAATAAGAGAGCCAATTCAAAACATTTTCTTAAATGTAACTGGAAAAATCATAAAACGGTCCGAAATTTTTATTCACTCCACAATTAGATGGACATTATAAATAATCCTCAATGCCTTAGAGAGAAACTAGAAGATTCCCTCTAACTAATATCAAAAGTTTCATTAAAACAGGGTTAGCCAACAATACATACGCAAACTGCTATGATTGTGTTGGACACACGCATAGATCCGTTGGGAGAGTAATTTTCGTTCTCTCGATACATATCGTATATGTTAAAGCATAGCAAAGCATACGACATGTTCGATGTCGAGAATAATGTTGAGTTCGAACACAGAACTGTGATTGTATTGGTATTCTCTCAAAGCGCCCACGGGTGCCTGTTTGGTGAACATTGCATTAAAATGTCTTCATTCGTAGCTGAGTTATAAACACACACTGTGGATCTTGTATCAAAATGAAACTGCTGCGAATTACAGGTGGCCTGTTACCTCAAGTAGATTTGTGATCAAATTTCGGTATAAAAAATAACTTCAAGAATTATGCAATACCAATTTCCTTCAGTAGGCAATTTTATGGTAACAGGCGAACAGCATTCCATAGCAGCTATATTTGAATTTAAAGTAAATTTCAAATGACTATATCTCGGCAATGTGTGAGGAAAATTGTATGATTCTTTCACTGCTAGTTAAGCTAGAACTTTTTTCGGATATTTGAAGTTTTTTTCATTAAGAAATGTTATTGTGGCCTTAACAGAATATAACATTTTTTATGCCCTCTACAAACGAAGGTGGAGTATATTAGTTGGGGGAAAAAATTAATCCATTATTTTAGGATCGAAATTTGTTACCATTTTAAAGGCATTTCTCAATCATTTCTCCGATTTTATCGATATTTTCGGCCGGTCGTTGAAACCTGTGCCGGTTTAACATCAAAATTCCTGAACGGAATCTACGAAACCATAATTGCACAGAATAGGCTTTTACAGCATCGGAACCATAAACACCATTCACAACTTTAACCGCTTGGCTTTCCTGCTTTCTATTTGCAAAAAACTCTAGTAGTCGATTTTCACAATCATTAAAGAATTTTTGCAATGCAAGAAAAATATAATAGTCGATTGGTATCAAGTCCGGACTGTATGGCGGATGAATTAAAACTTTCCAACCAAGCTCCCGAAGTTTCTGACGAGTCAATGTAGATGTGTGTGGGGTAGTGTTGTCCTGGTGGAACACGACACCTTTCCTGGTGGCCATTCCTGGCCGTTTCTGGTCAATTGCTATCTTCGGTCCAGTTGTTAACAGTAGAGATCAGAATTTAGCGTTTGTCCATATGGAAGCAACTCATAATAATCCGCTTCCAGTCTCACCAAATGCATAGCAGAACCTTCCTGACCGTTAGTGCTGGTTTGACCACTATTTGAGGTGCTTCACCGCTTTTTGACTACAATCGTTTTCGAACAGGGTTATCGTATGTGATCCATTTCTCATCTCCAGTCACCATCCGTTTAAGAAATGGGTCTATCTCATACCGTTTGGCAACGGCTTAGCAGATGGAAATTCGAACCAATATATTTTTATACCCTCCACCATAGTATGGAGGGTATATTAATTTTATCATTCTGTTTGTAACTCATCGAAATATTCATTTCCGATCCTATAAAGTATATATATTCTTGATTCTTGGGTAAAATTCTAAAACGATCTAGCCATGTCCGTCCGTCTGTTGTAATCACGCTATCTTCTGAATAAATTGAGATAGGGTGCTGAAATTTAGCAGGGGTTTGTCTTTTGTCTGCAGGCAGGTCAAGTTCGAAGATGGGATATATCGGTCCACGTTTAGGCATAGCTCCCATATAACAGTACGCCCCAATTTTCGGTATTTTGGGGTTCTTGAGCGCGTTTTTTATTGGGTAATAAATATTTCCACAAAAAATTATAAATATAGGTCCACTTTTTCTGGTAGCCCCCATATAACGGCACCTCCTAATTTTCAGTATTTTGGGGGTTTTGATCGTATTTTTCCACCAAATTGGCTGTAATTTAGTATTTAGAGTTCTTAAGAGGTACCAAATCTCTCCACAAAAAATTATAAATATAGGCCCATTTTTTCGGATAGCCCCCATATAAGGGTACCCCCAATTTTCGGTATTTTGGGGTTCTTGAGCGCGTTTTTCAACCGAATGCGCTGAAATTCGGTACATTGGGTTCTTACTGGGTAACAATTTTCCCCACTGAAAATTATAAATATAGGCCCATTTTTCTGGTAGCTCCCATATAAGGTTACCCCCTATTTTCAGTTTTTGCAGGGTTTTGACCGTATTTTTCCTTTGAAAAATGTCCCCCATATTCGAGGATACCCTTATTATCCGCCAATTTTCGGTATTTTTTGGGTTCTTGAGCGCGGTTTTCAACCGAATTCGTTGTAATTTGGTACTTTGTATATGGTAACAAATCTCCCTACCAAAAATTATTAATATTCGCCCCCTTTTTGTGGTAGCCCCCATATAACCCCTTTTTTTATGTTAAAATATTTATCTGATTTGCTCCGCGTTTTGGGTTTGGTTCTAAGACTCTGTAATCATTTCACCTGCGTAGATTATCGAAATAGCCCGCATTTAGGCCTAGCCCCCATATAATACCGATTTTCGGTACTTTTAATATTTCGGTATACCGATTTTCGGTACTTTTAATATTTAGCGTAAAGAAATGTATTCTGATGCAAAAATGGTGCAAATTTTGTACGAAATCCAAATTTTCTAAAAATGGTTTTGGTCGAAAAAACATGGAGTCTAGAAGCAATATTTCGATGAGACACATTTTCAACGTATCGAAGTTTGTACATTAGCCATAAAGTTGAGGCTATAAATATGGTTTACATAATCAGTTTATAGAAATGTCGATATAGATCTACTTTTTCGTATTTTCCCTTTATTTTCATTGCAAATACCTGTCAGTATACCTATGGTGGAAAGTATCCAAAGTTCGGCCCGGCCGAACTTAATGCTTTTTACTTGTTTTCTGTTAATTGGTGTGTCACCCAAACATCGAGCTTCTTTTCGAATCCAGCTTTGTCTAAATGATTTAAAACATTTTTATGGTCGATTTTTTAGCTCCTGGGAAATGTTACGACTGCGAACATGTCGGTCCGATATTATCGACATTTTCGACTTTGGATGGATTTCTTTTTCCCCAACTTAATATTAAATATCTCTACCGATATGGCTATAATTTGGCATTTCTATCGAGATTTTTGATTTCTAACATACGCTAACACATTTTCAAAATCCCGATTCAGATATTCACATACACAGCGAAACTAGAGTCTTTACATGCTGTATATGGGTTAGTATTGATGCGAATCGATAATGGTCCGCAAAATTGTAACACTTTTTATTGGAAACCTTTTATGTATCCGAAATCTACAAGTTTTATCTGATTGTTTCGATCCATTTAATCTTATTACTATTAAAATAAATTCTCACACAGTTACAAATTTCCACATTCTTTAAACACACAAAATCTACAAATACAAACACCAACAAACATTTTTTTTATAAAAACTTACGCATGTCCCTTTAATTCGCATTCCAAATTGCCCATGACATTCCATATATAAATAACACCATCCGATGAACCACAGGCGATTTTTGTGGCATTCATATTAAATGAGGCACGGGCCCAATCACAGCTAAGTTTAAAATGTTCATTGCTACATGGCGAAGAGGGGGAGAAAGAGAAAAAAGATAGGAACTAATTGGTAAAACACACTCTCAACTCAATTACACCGAAGATGAAGACAATACTAATTAATTAAACAATGGGGTAACTCAAAGGCATACGAATATCAACAGAAAACAATATCAGTATAACTTAATAAAATAAATTAAAATTAATTGAAATGATTATTTCATATGCCAACAGAAGTCTGATATTTGCCATTAACTCGGCATGAATACCCTTTTAGTTAATTAATACATATTGATCATAATATAAAAAATAAAGAAGAACAAGGTAAGAAAATATGCTACTTACGAAAATGTGGAAATAACTTGATTTTTACGTAAATCTAAAAGTTTTATAGTATCATCACGTACTGAACAAATGAGGTAATTACAATCTGCAAAAAGCAAAATATTTTTTAATAAAAAATATTTAATGGTTCAGTTTCCTTGCTCACCTTTTGATAAATCCAATGAGGTAATTTTAGCATTCATCAAAATATCATCGGCCTGCTTTTCGGTACGTATATCCCAAAATCGGATCTTTTTGTCATAGTGACCGCTAATAATGGTCGAACCTAAACTATCGGTGGTAACGAGATCATTACAACTGGATCCGGCAAACTTTGTCTCTATACAGGCTATACTACGCAAGTCCCAGATTTTTAATGTACGATCATGGCTACCGGTAACGACTTTTACTGGTTCTTGGATATATTTAGCTGCCATTACTTTACCGCTGTGACCGGTTAAAGTGTGCTGGAAGAAAAAAGAAAAACAAATATATATTATTATTAATTAAAAATTACATTTGTTTTTAGAACCAAATAAAACAATTTTTTGAAATTTGATATATATAAATAATTTAATTGCAAGAAATATGTTTTTGATTTATTTCAGCTGAACTTTGGATATCTCCAATCTATATTACTTTTATATTGCAAAAAAATAAAATGTAATATCCATTTCACTTCCGAATACTATATACTTATCTCTAAACGCATGTCTAAATCGAACGGATTTTTAGATAGCAAACTAACTTTGTTTAAGCCTAAAGAACACCTTACATTTTTACGATACACCTCGAGGCAGGCTTTACTGCTGCTGATATTGTTACAATATGCTCATATAAATATACAACAGGAAATTAATCAGCGCTCTAGTTGTAACAGCCACAAACATTGTAAATGGAAAAGAAACAGCGCCACCGTCAAAAGTCACAAGAATGTTGTATGAAATAAAAAAATACAGTGTGATGAATAGAAATTATGAAGGATCAAAAGCAAACTGTTGAAAAAGTTTCATTTTGGCGGCCAGCTACAAACAAAAATCAAGGGGTTGATACAGTCGACTCCGCTTTACTGAAACGAAAAAATCGAGATGTTTGTTTCAGTTATCCGATGTTTTCACTTAAGCGAAATTCGGTTAACTTAAAATAATTTCAGTTATCCGAACTTCTCATAAGAAAAACATTGTCAAGTTTTAAGAATTTCAGTAAGTCATATTTTATATCGATTTCGTAGGTCTCTAATTTTATGAAAATAGACGATAGAAATTCAAACTGGTTGACATGTTCTCTGCTCAAAGGATTTTTATTATGAACTGTATTTTTTATGCGTAAGGTTTCATATTAGCCGATTTAAGTCTTTAAGTAATTTGTTCATTATATACTCTATAATGAATGAATTTTTATATATATACATGATACACACGTTCCATACGTCGAAAAATCATTAATTGCAGAAAAGTATCTATTAGGGTGGGCTTTGAAGATGTGTATTCCTCAATGCACAATATTCTGTCATTATCCTTCATTCTCACAATTTTCAGTAGTACGGAGTGATTTGAAAGGAAATTGGAATATTTGACTCCAAAAGCTATTTCAGTTATCCGATATTTTCAGTTATGCGAAGTTTAAATTATGCGGAATAAATTATTGGCGATTAACCTAAAATTTAATGGTGCAGGAAATCAATTTCACTTATCCGATATTTTTCAGTAAAGCGACTTACAGTAAAGCCGAGTCGACTGTACATCATGCAAAATGTGTACAAAAGTATTAATACTTTACACAGAAAAAAAATTCATGAAATACGCCCATGTGACATGTTCCGAGAGTTTTTGAATTCCCATACTTTTTTAAATCACCATATTGTGCAAAATGGTGTGCTCAATTTCGAGCGAAAGTGAGGCTCGAAAACATAGCTGTGTTCAATATGTTACGAAATGTGTTCAATAAAAAACATATGTTTCATTGGAATTTGCGATTTGTTTAACAACAAAATTAAGAAAAAATATGGCTGCTGGCTTATTAATTGTCCTGGTTTCTACCAGAAAAAGTCTAATGATACTGGAACGTGTTAAAATAGGCATTTATGGATATTTTGAGAGAAGTTGGTCCTTTCATACACAAGGGTACCATTCCCGAAAGCCTGCATTTAGCAGCTACCTTAAGATTTCTGGCTGTTGGTGGGTTTCAGAGTGTAGTGGCAAATGATTTAAACATAGGTGTTGATCGCAGAACAATGTGTAAAATATTGTGGAGAGTAATGAAAGTCCTGGAAGACAAAAGTGTGTGCAAGCTGGCAAAGTGTGTGCAAGCTGTGGACAGCTGCAGACCAAGATCCAGCCATGATGCTTTTATTTGACATATGAGTGCAGGTAGGCAGAAGAGGAAATGGTATGCAAAATAGTTGGCTTCTAGGAGACAGTGGTTACGCTTTAGAAACATTTTTGATGACGCCCTATAAACAAGAGGAACATGGATCTTGTCAACATCGATATAATAAAGGGCACACATCTGCAAGAAACATTATTAAAAGGACTATTGGAAATCTTAAAAGTAGATTTTTTTATAGATTCTATTTTTATTTTGATCATATGGTGGTTGAGTTGCCAGATTGATCTCAAAAATGTTACGCGCTGTTTTTGATAAAATGAGCCCTTTTTTATTTTCTTTAATTTTACTATAAAACTAATGTAAGTATTCTATTTTTTAAATAAATATTGTAAAAACACGTTAAATATTACTTCAGCGTTCTTTTTTAATGGGTACGTGCTCAGAAAAACACGTACGATCTCATTTCGTTTTCAATCCACAAGGCTATATGTGCTCGAATTATATTCCCAATATTTTTTGGGAATTCGGAATGGAGCACACCAAATTTGGGAAAATGTTTCACATTCGAGCAAACTCGAAATGCAGCACATGGGCGATAATTTCACAATTTCATTCACAGCGTACCAAATTGAGTCCGGGGTGACGTGTGTTGTTTTTTTGAAATCGGTTCAGATTTAGACATAGCTCTCACATATATTTTCGTCTGATTTTGTGAAAATGGTGCATTAAAGCCCCTATATTTCTCTCGATCTGCACGAAATTTTGCAAAGCGTACTGAATTGAGTCTGGAGTGATGTGTGTTAAGTTTCGTGAAAATCGTTTCAGATTTCGATATAGCTCCCATATACAGTTTCGACCGATTTTATGTAAATGTTGCTCTTAAATATTTATCCGATAGCGATAGAACTTTGAACAGGGAACTTTTCCACCCGGTGGGAAACAAAAATACCTAATTATAGCTGATTGGTTAAAAAAAATAAGAAAGGCGTTAAAATACCGAATTTTAAGGTATATGGGGGCTACCGTAAAAAATGGCCGTTATCTCTCATTTTTAATATCAAACATCCCAGAAGTAACATTAATATAATAAGTTCAGAATTTCTATCTTCAATATTGCGAGCTTTAGTTTTTTTTTTTTTACAGGAGTGTAGTTACGTCTTATTGCATTTATAAAAACATACTATTGCAGTTACGTCCGTTTGTATTTCTTGAATTAGATCGCTGATTTTGACGTTAGATGTCTAAATCAATCAAACAAAAAGTCAATTTCATTTCAATTGATGACGATATATAGCTATATAGCAAAAGCATAGTGCATTCTTGATCCTCAATCAGTAGTTTTGAGTCAGTTCCAATAGTTAAAAAAAGAGTTGTCACATCTAAACTATGATACCAGACATAGACTCATGGGATAGCGGAACCCTAGAACAAATGCCGTCGTGCAACTACTGTTACACAGATAGCTCCAGGCTAGCAGGAAAGTTGCGACATTTCATTTAAAATCCGAGAACCGCATTTCATTTCGCCTGTCAGATCACAATACGATCATACAGGGGGAGATTCAAGCTACGAGGGCAGTTCGGAAACTTCTTAGCCTAGCACAAAAAGCGCGGTATAAACAGAAAAAAGTAAAGTGTTTTGAAAACTTGAATCTCTGTTATGAACACATGATGTGGTATTAAATGATCGACGAATAAAATCGCGTGAAATGATAGAGTCCATTTCATTTTGCCTGAAGAACTACAGATGAAACAGGATTTTGCAAGATGGGTGCCGCATTTGTTAACAGTCAATTAAAAACGCATAAGAATGAACATTTCTCAAGCTTGTTTGGATCGTTTTAAGCGAAATAAAATGGATTTTAAGCGTCATTTCATAAATGTTGGTGAGACATGGATCCACCACTATAATCCAGAGACAAAATAACAATACAAACAATGAACTGAAGCTGGAGGAAGTGCCCCAAAGAATGTAAACAACAATTCAATCGACTGGTAAGGTTATGGCAACCGTTTTTGGACTTCAACGGTATTTTATTGATTGACTATCTGCAAAAGGGTAAAACAATAAATTCAGAGTACTATTAAATCTTTTGGATCAATTTGAGAAAAACGTCCTGGCTTACAACACAAAAAAAAATTATTTTTCATCATGATAACGCACAAGAGTGTTTTAACAATGGCTAATATCAACAAATTAAAGTACGAGTTGCTTGACAACCCACCTTATTCTCCTGATTTAGCTCCCAGTGACTCTTACTTGTTCACAAACCTAAAAAATCCTTGCGGAAAGCGGTTTACCTTAAATGAAAATGCAATTTACAACTGTAATTGCCACTATTTTGAGGATAGAATTGCTAGAAAAGTGTTGGACTAAGTGTATTGAAGTTTCAGGCGTTTATTTTGAAAAATAAAAATATTTTTGAAAAACTAACTATTTACTTTCATTGATAGGCAATGAAGTTTCTGAACCACCCTCGTATATGGACCTATATTGAACATTTCTTGTTTAGATGTTCATATTCAGCATTAGAAGGATGACACATTCCAAAAAACTCCGTCCAAGTCTCCGACGAATATTTCGATGTATTGCAAACGGAAAGTCAAATTTAATACATAGTACTCAATCTTTCCTATATTGTAGGGCATAAGAAGGAAGAAAACATATGATTCCTTATTTTCTTTTTGATTTTGTTATTGAAGATCAGTGATTCACCGGTGAAATAAATAACGCCATAGGTAAAATGAATTTAAGAAGTGACAACTGAAAAAAAGAGTTAAGTTCGGCTGGGACAAATTTTGGAAACAATACCATACGTATACTGACAGGTAATTGGAATAAAAATATAGGGAACATCAAAATAGAACTATACCGACAATTCTACAAATCGATCTATGTAAACTATAATGTACACCAAATAAAATTTTCAATGGGGATTTTTCATAAAATTTTAAAACTCCAAAACGTGGACCGTCATAGAATTTTACGCTGATTATGAATATATATATATATATATATATATACTTTATAGTGTCAGAAATGAATACTTTGATGAGTTACAAACGGAAAAAAACAAACTGAAGGGTAGAAAAATAGAGAGAAAATCGATATGACAATTTGTGGAGTATGTGCCAGAGAGAGTGGATCCATATTTTGAAACACGTCTTCCATATTTTAAAACATACATAATTTTTGAGAGGTTCCCGAAAGTGTGGACCGATAGGATCGGTCGTCGAATGTCACCTAGATTTCGTAAAAATATTATTTTATGCGAAATTTTGGATCAAATCGGATAATTTGGATCAATTTAAGATAATTACAATTTTCTACACATGGGCATTACCGCGGCCACTTACATCACTTTCGGAGGCAATATAAAACTTTATATATTAACCGGAGCTGTGCTAGCGTGACCATATGGTCACACTCATAAGACGATCAATAAAACATCTAAAAACACCTGTACCCGAGCAGTGCTAGTATGACCATATAGTCACAGCACACAATTTGATCCTGTCGATTATCCTGATAAGAAAAAAGGATACAAATCAAATGTTTGGATTCAGAGACCAAATTGAGAGCCTCCGGTTTTTATCTTTTGACATAAAAGCAACAACATTTGGCCTGCTCTTTTTTGCGAAGGATTTTTCTCGGTCACTCCGCGACATTTTTGATTTTGCAGTTTTTATTTCTGCATTTATAGTCATTAATTATTATTAGTATTAGAAAAAATTACAATTTTGGTCATTCATTGTATTTTTTGCCGTTACTTCACGTATTTAAGTACAATCAAAGATAAAATGCTTGGAATTTGGTTTACCTTTTGCCGGAAATGGCCATATATACCCTTTGTGGTGAAGATACCAGAATGAGCACACCCTTTACCCCCCCTTGCTGACATGATATATGTATTTGTGCTGAAAATATTAGGTCGTGAAAACGTTACCGCGAATAGAAATGAATTAGAAAATTAAAAAATATTTTGGAAAAAATAATTGTCGAAATACTGTTTGGTATTTATACGTACATCCGTTACTGTAATCTGAAAGTGTTGTATGAAAAATTGGATTTTAATCGGTGCAACAAATTCACATGCCGCGTGTTAGAACACAAACGACCGAACGCACGCACACACACACATACATATGTAGACTGATGCACCACAAAAAGCAATGAAAATTATTTATGAGATTTTTATGTTTTCGAGATGTTGGCGGTTGGCATGATAACATTTCGTGTTAACATTTTCAAATTATTGCCTAAAATTTCTTTTGATTCGTGGCCACAGTTTTTTTGTTTGTTGTTTCGTGGCGTCGTCTACATTGTGGTGGTCGGTGGTCGCATTGTACAAAGAGGTGGCCGACCGTCCAATAAACGGGAGCATTTTTCTATTTTAGTGGTGCAACGTCATCATCATCGGCAGCAGCCGTTTCATTGTAAAAAAGTAAAAATGTTTAGGTGATTGTTGTTGTTGGTGGTTTTTTATGGAATTTCCTCAAATAAAATAATCTTCTCAAACTGGCCAAGAGCAAAAAAAGGTTAATTAGTGTTTCATTTTTTTCTTTAATTTCAACATTGAAAGCAACAAACATCTAAGCAAACGCAAGCAACCGGGTGTTGCAAGTGTTCATTGGTTTTTTCGTGGTGTTTGTTTTAAAAGTATAACACGGGGTCAAAACAATAATTAACATTTCCATGTTATTGTAGGCAGGCAAGTTTTTTTATTTTAACTATCACTAGTGGTTTGTCTCATCCCCCTTCTCTGCAGCTAATATTCTTTTTGACTCAATAATTATAGAGTGCATGCCAGCCAGCGAATAGCTATTGCGTTCTGATTTGATTTTAAAAACGCATTTAATTATTATTTTTTCTAACCATCCCTAGTCTAGTTTTCTTCGATAATGACCAAATATTAATGAAGTTCTTTTTTTTTAATTTGATTGTGGCTGGTGTTTCGTGTTTACATTGGATGAAAAGGAAATGTCAATACTGACCCCAGGGCTATAATTTTCATTTCCAAAGGTATCAACATACCTTTCAGAAACATTAAAAACATAATTAGTAAGAATCTATGGAATATATTTTCTTCTAATTGTTTTATGTTAAAAGTAATACAGAATATTTACTTTCAGATTTCCGGGAATGTAGTATGTATGAATATGGATTCTTAATATGTTATAATTGCAGTGAGTTGTAGATTAATATTGCTGTATTTCATATATTGTCTGAGCGGTAAATGTCTGCTGCTAATTATTGACAAAATGTGTTATTTGGAAAATGTATAATTTTTTATAAAACCTAAT
The DNA here is from genome assembly GCF_032173495.1 of Musca vetustissima. Classification (NCBI taxonomy): domain Eukaryota; kingdom Metazoa; phylum Arthropoda; class Insecta; order Diptera; family Muscidae; genus Musca; species Musca vetustissima. Next base: position 133,790 of record NW_026876942.1, on the reverse strand, counting down.
AAAAATCATTATTTTTAAAAGCAAATTATTAGAAAATATTTTCAAATCAGGAGTGTAAAGAGAAGAAATATAATATATACGAACTGTATAAATCTGTCTGAACAAAATTAATATTTTTCTTAAAATACTGAGTAAAGTACATTTCACATTTTTTGATAGATCCCAATTTATATTCGTTAATTTATTCGTTTGATAGTGAAATGTAAATGCCAATTTGTAATATGGTAAACCGACATATATGAAATAAAAAAAGTAAAAAATTTATTCGGAAATATATTAATTTTAATGCTGTGTTTTCTTTAGACAAGCTGTTTACACGTAGGTAATTTCTAACGAAGACTCTGCATGCAATCTCTGTCTCCCATTGCATATGAAATTTGTCATTTCGTAGGAAACATCTCGAAATATTTATAGGTGAACCATAAAGTACACATCATCAGCCTTATGAGGGTATATACACTTGGATACGGTCAAAATGTGCCTCATCGAAATATTGGTTTTAGACCTCATGTTTCAAATGTCCGTCAGTCTACCTGGCCGACTGGCACTCACGGTAATTCTCGAAGGGAGTAACCGATTTCACCCAAACTTTGCATATCGTAATATTTCTACGACACTTAGTTCATGTTCGATGATAGAGAATATCGGTCTGTTCCTTCTTCTTTCAGGCGAATGGAATGTCCGAGTTGAACTAAACTTTACTAAGCCTAGATCAAATAGGAAGATGAAACCCATTTCTCCACTCCTTCTGATACTTCCCCCACAAAACGAATGGAATGTCCGAGTTGAACTAAACTTTACCGAGCCTAGATCAAATAGGAAGATGGGACCCATTTCTCCACTCCTTCTGGTACTTCCCACACAAAGCGTACAAATTTTCATTATTTATGAATCCATCAGACGAATGAAATGTCAGATTTAAACAAAACGTTGCACCAACTATTATATTTAACAAGCCGAGATCAACTCCGAAGATGGGACCAATGGGTTCCGACACAAAATGGCCAAAAATTGTGCAAAAAGTTAAATTTATAATATTATGCGAATCGAATATCCGATTTGAACCAGTAATACAAAGAAAAAAGTAAAGTCCGAAGATCGGACTTTACTTTACTCACCCCAAAGGGTCAAAATTTTAAATATTTTTAAATCCCATATTAAGATAAAGCAATGTTCGATTTGAACCAAATATGCACAAACTATTATCTTTACAAAATCCTAGATCAAGTTCTCACCCAGAAAAGTTTAGTATTTATATGCATAACCGATTTGATCAAAATTAAATCTGAAACTTCTTTGGTAAAAACATACCTTATTTGAAGCGAATAATAAGACTTGTGTGTGTAAATTATAAAATTACCTCCTTATTTTCGATGTTTTTAAGGTTTAAGCATTTTTTACCTGAAAGGGCTATAATTTTAAATACCTGGTTTTCTGGCTGATATATGGAGAAAATGATAAATATGCGCCCATACCCAAAGTCCCCGCTCTATTTTCGGTATTTTATATTCAATACATGTTCGAGTTGTGGCACAGCCCTTACGTAGTCCTGCTCTATTATTAGGTGAAAAAATATTGAATTAAAAATTCATATTAATTTTTCATTTTGGGTTCATTGAGCTTAAGAAACATTTTTTGCTGTAGCTTCGAATAGTTTTCTATAACGTTATCGTTGCACTGTGGGCCTGAGACCCCATTTTTTGGCCATAATTCTGGAAGAAAAACATCAAAATTTAATAGGGTGGATCGAAAATGTCAGTCAGAATAGTCGGACGGGACCGACCATATGATACCATACAAAACTACCACCGAGCTCACCACCGAAAACTATGGGGGTCGTTTTTGACCGTAACCGGAACTTCAGGCAAATTTTCATAGCGATCAGAGCGAAATTTACGCTAGAAAGCGTATAAATACTATCAAACTAGGTAGACCCCTGTAAATATTGACGTACAATTTCCACAACAAAATAATTTGTATCAATTAAAAGATAAACTACTTTTCTTGAATATTTTATAAAATGTCTCTGTCTATGTCCTTCAAAAGTATATATAAAATGCAAATTTTGTCAATATTCATATAAAATGCTGAGTCCAGTTGACCCCCTAAATATTGGCCGATCTTCATCAATAGGCATGCTTATTCTATGGTCAGACGCCTTTCTCTGTGTAAATTTTTTGATGTTCGAGTAATAATTGTGGCCTCTGGGGCGTCTAGAAAAAAGACAAAAATAAAGTTTTTTTTCTCCATTTCATCCCCTAAATGTAAACCGATCAAAAGCAATCGGAGTCTTCTTTGGCCAGAACCCGTGGTATATGCACAAGCTCGTGAATATTGGTCCATAATTGTGGTCTGTATCGTGTTTAAAAATTATAATGGACGGACGTAAGGTCACATGCCTGGATAGAGACAGCTAGACGAAATAGGATCGGAAATATCAAAGGTGGGCCTAGGACCAATATTTCGCAGCGTCAGCATCTCCTGAGCACTAACACTGGAGAAGAAAATTAAATATATATATAAAACACTCTTGCTCTGTTCCAGAACCTAAAAGTCTTCGATTAATTGAAATTGTTGTCAATTTTCGCTTTTACAAGTTTTGAAGTTTTACCACATTGTTTTGTACGGAAATAGATCAAAACTTCCAATTATATTACAAATCTCTATACATGTTTATATAGTTGCTAATTATGTTATATTCCCTCAACTAAAGCATAGGATTTGCTAGACATTACGACCATAAAATATGAACAATTTAAACAAATTTGTTAATTAATTTAACATAAAATGACAAGAACATAACCGACCGACATAAGAAACAGTCATAAAAATTATGTTTAACACAATCTAAAACATTTATATGAAATGGCCATAAATAACAAGCATTCTCGCTCGGCACCAACAACAACTACTAATTCACTGATAATCAGAAACACACTCATCTCTTCTCATCTCAGACAACAAAATAGCGGACAAAGCAACATACAATAAAAAAAAAAATAAAATAAAAAAACTAAATACATTCTTTGAATTCGTAACATTATATTTTTTACATTTGACCCACAAACTACAGCATATCTGTGTTCCACGTAACAACAACACCCTAATGATAAGAAATAAATGAAAAATAGGACGGATTGAATTTCCACAATTCATTGTAATTTGGTAAGAAAATAATTTTTATTTTATTTGTAGATTATCACCACATATTTTTGTAGATTATCATCACATAGTTTTTACATATTTCTTTTTATTTTTAAACAATATAACACATCGAAATATTAATTTCAATTTTCTGGAAATATGAGGAATAAATGAATACTTGTCATTTAAACCTCTAGTCATACAATAAACCTATAGTCCTAGCTCTTCAAAAAGTTTATTTATAAAATACACAACTATAGAAACCCTTGAAAAATTTTTATTTACAAAATCCACACCTATAGCAGTATATGAAAAAAAAGTATTTAATATATCCATGCCCATTGGAGCCACTGAAAAATTCTTTAAATCCATCTACACATGTCGGAGGCTCTGAAAAAAAATCTTTAAAATATCCACGCATGTCGAAGTCTCTGAAAAAAATATATCCATGCATATCGGAGACCTGAAAATAATCTTTAAAATTTATATTTAAGCCAGTGGGCGGAGCAGTATAGTCGGACGGGCTCGACCATATGATACCCTACACAACTTCCACGAAGATCTAACTTTATGTGGTTCTATATTCTGAGCTTAAGCAATATTTCGCCATATTTGCACCCTCTTGACCGACTAGAGGTCAACAAATATTACTCATATTCAGTACAGACCTTCAAATTACTCGTACTTGTCCAGATTCCCTTCACCGTGGCTTGTGTTGTGATGTTCGGGTTTAAATTGTGGGCAGACCGACTCGAAAAACTTCAAAAAATTATGTTTTGTGTCCATTTCATCCTAAAATCATTATCTGATCATCAATGAAAATTATAGGCGTTGTCCTTGACTATAACTGTAACCTCATGGAACATTTCAAAGCGATCAGCGCGATATTTCCGCCCTCTAGTGTGGTAATGGGTTACTAAACAATATCTGAATTCGTAAGCACCTGTAAATATTTAAGTGTAACTCCCTTATCCGAGGTCCAAGGTCAACCACTCCTCTTGGATATACTATCAACCTATGTCCTTCAGAGGTAAATATATACGCTATAGAATACAAAACAGTCATGCTTATTGTTTGGCCCGATCCCCTTCTCCATGTAAAAATTCGCAATGTTTGGGCCATAATTGCAGCCTCTGGAGCGACCAGAAAAACCGACAGCAATTAAGTATTTGGTCCATTTCATCCCCTAAATATTAACCTATCTTTACCAAAAACAATAGGGGTCTTCATTGGGCAGAACCCATCCTACATGAAAAATTTCGTGAAGATTGGTCCATAATTGTGGCCCGTATCGTGTTTACAAATTATAATGGACAGATGGACGGACACTCATGTCTAGATCGACTCAGGTAGTTAAGACATGACTGTGATATGATCGGTATACTTAAAAGTGGGTCTAGGATCAATATTTCGCAGCGTTACGAACTCTTGGGGCTGCACAAAGCAATAATACCCTGACAACATAGTTGTGTAGGGTATAAAAATCCATGTCTGTTCGAGGCTCTGAAAAGCATTATTTGAAAATCTATGCATGTTTGTGACTCTAAAAAATTATCTAAAAAATCCACGACAGTTGGAGCCTCTGAAAAACATTCTTTAAGACATCGACACATGTCGGAGACTCTGAAAAATTTCTTTCAAATATCCGCGCTTCTGGAAAAAACTTTTAATATTTCCCCGCCTATTAGAGCCTCAGAAACAATTGTTTGAAAAATCCTCATCGATAAAAGCTCGTAAGGGAAACTAATGCGGTGTACACACTAGCATTTTTGAATGGCACTCTTGCCCAAATTTTGCTTGTTTGATAGTGTGGCCTCACATGTGTGTCATTCATCAGGCAACCAGAAAAATATTTATGGTTGTTGGACAGTCAGTAATCGATAAAAAAGTTGACAGTCAAAAATGATAGTGTGTACACCGCTTAAGTTAAAAAATAAGGAAGATCTTCACCGATTGGCTTTATCCTAGTTCATACGTGAGCTACACACTCCCAGAGAAACGTTTCAAAATTTGGAACCGATTGGATTATTAGTTTTTGAGTTATCGTGTCCGTCATTCCTAAAACAATGTTTCGAGAAAAATTCGTTTTAAGTTTGAGAACCACTTTTGCCGTCACTTGATGCTGACAAAATAAATCGGGACATTCTAGAATTAGAGTAGAGTCGAATTAAATCAAAAAACTTTTTGACACCGAGAATAGGGAGGGTCCCCTTACAAAAATTCTTTGAAAAATCCACGCTTATATAAGACATTGGAATACATTCTTTAAAAACTCTACGCCTATTATTGTCAAACGAAAAAAACGATTTACGCCTATATTCGATCTTGGAAAAAACACCGCATTGGAAAAAAGTCTACTTCTTGAAAATATATTAGACATAGACAAAAAGCCCTTAAAACATCCAATAAAATCCACTCATTTGAAAATAACCTTTTAAAAATCAACGCTTAATTAAACCTTAGAAAAAATCTTAAAAAATGCACGCCTAAATAAAACCTTACAAAATAATCTTTAAAAAATCCGCTCTTAAATTAAACCTTAGCAAAAATCTTAAAAATCCACACCTAAATTAATCCTTAAAAAATCTTAAAAATCGACGCATAAATTAAACCTTACAAAAAAATATTTAACAAATCCACGCTTTGACCTTGGAAAAAAAATATTTGCAAATCCACTCCATGACCTTGGACAAATATATTCAACCAATCCACGCCTATATTAGACCCAAGAAAAATACCATTAAAAACATTGGACTAATCTTTAAAAAATCTACGCCTAAATTAGACCTTAGAAAAATGTCTAAAGATATATGCGCTTATATTAGAATTTAGAAATATGTCATTAAAGAATCCACGCATATAATCGACAATAGACATTTAAACAAATCAACGCCAGTATTAGACATTCGAAAAAATGTTCACATATGAATTTATATCTGCAATCAAAAAAATTATTCTACAATGCCATGACTATATAGCTGACATCCCATAAAACACTAACATCATATAAACATAATTAAGGATCATTAAAATCATATAATTTAATATCAACCCAACATTTCCTTATAGGATTATTAACCTTCGTTAAGCCGTATAATTACCAGGTGGTCGAAATTTATTCATAATATGCCGGAATGGTAGCTTTATTAGCTTTAAATACCATTCGAATTATTATTGTTAGTAGTAGAAAGACGAAAGCAAATTCCAGCTAAGCGTGACATCCTAACGCCTTGAGACCCAAGAAGTAGCCGAAGAAATATTTAATTAAAACAATGATTATTTTTTCGTATGTTTGTTGCTGCTTGTTCTTCATCTCATATCATGCCACACAATTAAAGGCTGTATGGATTGCAATGTTCTTGTCGTTTTTTCTTCTACTTTTTTTTTTTTGTTTTTTGTTAATGGCATTATATGAAAGATATCTGTGTGTGGCTGTTATATCTACCTATATCTGAAGGTTTTTATTCTACATCGCATCTGCGTTTTTAGTTCTGTATCTCTTAGCCATTTATGGTCACATGTAAGTACAGTGAGCTGCCGCTGCCGCTGCCGGCTGCTGATAGTAGTGATTCGTGACTTGAGAACGCGTGAGAATTTCCAGAGAATTGATCATTCACCTCTGTTGTCTCACAATCATTTAGTAGAGAATGACCAAAAAATCAGCAGCAGCAGTAGCAACTAAAGACAATACAACAAAGTATTGAAACATTGTTGGGTGTTAGTTTTTGGTACCTTTGATAATTTGCCTCCCCAAAACAATAAATAGAGGAAACCAAAAGGCCAGCAACAAAAAATGTTAGAACTTTCAAACAATGAATTCCAAGGAAAAATTTGGTTTGCAACATTTGTGACATTAACATGTACGCAGATGGTAGTGAAATTAGGGACATTTTGAAAAAATTGCTAGATTTTAGAGAAATTTCCTGAGATTTTAGAGAACAAAATACAAAAAATATCAGCCCTATATATAAATTCAGCTGAATTCATTCACACATAATAATAACTAAAGATTTACGACCACAACTTAAAGAAGATTTCTTGTTTCATGTTTCATTGTAGAAAAAAGTAATAATAAGTCAACACCAAATTCAGAATTGAACATTGTATGACCAAAAATATATAATTCTATATTTTCTTCAATGTTGGGCGCCATCAGATTATCTAATGTATAATTATATTATTAATTAAATGCGAAGTTATTTGTGAACACCCTAATAAACATTCACAAAACATCACGCATTCCCCACCACACATGGATTATATTCATATGGCGTTATCGCCTTATGGCGTGAATTGAATACCAGCTACAAAACAAATATTTATCTGAGAATAATCAACAAACAAAAACAAACAATAATTGGCAATTGACTAGGCGATAAGACGTACAACTACTGTTCAATTTAAAAATTCATTTTTCACGGACTATTGCTTTCAATTTTCTTGCCCAGAAGCTATTTTAAATTATTTAAACAGAAAAGAAGAACTTTCGACTCATCATCATCCGGCAATCATAATCAAGTTAAGTGTTAAAGAAGAGCCCAACGGGGTGCCCCAATTGAAAATTGTACGGGCAACAGGGTTTATGTTTATCATAGCACAGTGGGAAATTTCGCTACATGATATGCCAGGAAACATTGGTATATTTTGAAAAATAATTACAGCATGCAAAAAATGAGATGGGTGTCTTTTCCAATACGTGTCGAGTCCTCGTAATGTCAGAAAATATTCAATATAGGTTCCGCCACATTTTAGTATTCCCAAACAAATTGGAGGTAATTTGGCATTTCAGGTTACCATGGCCAAAGCTATACCACAAAATAGAATTTTCAATATAAAGGATGCTTTTTATACCCTCAGCCTTATGGCTAATGAGGGTATATACACTTTGATGCCTCATCGAAATATTGGCTTTAGACCCAAAACAGTTTCAGAAAATTTGGAGTCGATTTACACATGTCCGTCCGTTGACCATCTGGCGCACGATAACTCTAGAAGGGACTAATCGATTTCACTCTCAAACTTTGTACTCTCGAAGAGATACTTCTCGATTTCATTTAAATTCGAAGATGGGGAATATCGGTCCACTCCTTCTGGTACCTCCCCCACGAAATGGCCAAAATTGCGCTAAAAATTAATTTTATAATGGCACGCAAACGGATTATCCAATTTTAACGAAACTTAGTACAATCTATTATCATTAACAAGCCAAGACCAAGTAGGAAGATGGGACCCATTAGTCCACTCCTTCTGGTACCTCCCCCACAAAAGGTCAAAATTTTCAATATTTATAAATCCAATATCAGGCGAATGAAAAGTCCATTTTAAACCAAACTTTACACAATCTATTCTATTAACCAAGCCTAGATAAAGTTTGACGATGGGACTCATCGGTCTACTCCTTCTGGTACCTCAAACACAGAAACGGTCCAAAATTTTAATATTTTTGAATACAATGTCAGGCGAATGGAATGTCCGATTTGAACAAAGCTTTGCACAACCTGTTATATTTACCTAGTCTAGATCAAGTCCGAAGATGGGACCAAATGGCCAACTTTTCAATGTTTGAATTTTGCACAATCTATATTAACCAAGCCTAGATCAAGTCCGAAGGTGGGACCCGTCTGCCTTCTCCTCTGGTACATCCTACAAAAAGGGTCAATATTATATATTTGTATAACTCCAAAGACCTCCTCCGCAAACCATAGGGTGAGGATATATATCAATCGGCAACAAAATTGTTAAAATTATAAATTTAATAAAACGAATTAAAATTGACGAAATATGACAGTCAATTCCGCTTAATTGAATGTAAGCAAATGCAATGAGTTTATTTCAAATATTCGAGTTCAATTTCCATAAAGTGAAGTCCGAATAATGTATATATATTCAATTTAACCGAGGATCGAAGTTCAATTTGCCTTCAGCAAATATTGTTCCAAATTAAGTCCACATTTTAAATGCAGAAGTTGTTATGGTGCTTTCGGTATTGAGATTTAATGGAACACGGTTTGCAATTAAGCGGATTCGATTGTATATACCACATATGTCATCGACTGAGGCTACATATCTGCCGACAACACCGACTGATAATTTTTTACTTGTTTTTTTTTTTTAATTTCAGGCTGCTCATTGTGATGTACAAGAGTCAGAATGAAGTCCGAAAAATTTACCAACGAGTAAAACACCAAACCGAAGGTTTTGGTGCAGGCACATCATCCTGTAGAGATGAAGAAGGAAACCTGGTGACAAATACTGACAGCGTGTTGAGAATCTGGAAGGAGCATTTTGAAAAGTTTCTGGTATCAAATAGTGGCGGTGAAGAAGATACCCCAAAACCAATAAGAGATGATGGTATAGAGTGTATACCACCTAGCCAACAAGCCTACTTTGTATGGTCAATGTCATTATTGGATCATACCAATGCGGCTTCAGACCTGGCAAATCCACCGTTGACCAGATTTTCACTCTGCGCCAAATCCTGGAAAAGACCCACGAAAAACACATCGACACATACCACCTATTCGTCGACTATAAAACCGCATTCGACAGCCCTATCCGTTCAGAGGTGTTTAAAGCCATGTCTACGTTCGGCATTCTTGCAAAATTAATACGGCTATTCAGGATATGGCATAAGGATATGGCACAACATCCTGCTGGAAAAAGTCATACGAGACGCAAAGGTGAACAGAAATGGCTCTCTGTACACCAAACAACACATGTTACTCGCCTACACCGATGACATCGATATAAAGGGTCGAATATTGCGAGTCTGCCATAGTGGGTCTGGCAGTAAACGGCGAGAAGACCAACTGATGGTACGTCCAGTAGACTCGGACCAACTGTGGAACTTGAGAACTACAGCTTCGAGGTAGTTAACGATTTTATATACCTTGGTACCGCCATAAATAAAACGAATGACATCAGTTTTGAAATTCGGAGAAGGATTGTGATGACCAACAGATGCTACTATGGTCTAAGTAAGCAGTTTATAAACAAGGCCACCTCCCGTCAGACCAAACTCACACTTTACAAGACGCTGATACTACCCGTGCTGTTATATGTATCTAAAGCATTGGTACTTGCGCAAGCAGATGTGACAGCTCTTGGGGTGTTTGAAAGAAAAATTTTCCGAAAGATCTACGGGCCGATCTGCGTCGACGGTGAATATCGGAGTCGAATGAACCACGAGCTTTACAATTTATACGCGGACATAGACATAGTCAGTCGTATTGAGCTGCAGCGACTACGATGGCTAGGCCATGTTGTGCGAATGAATGAATGTGAATGTCCCAGCTCAAAAGGCATATAAAGCGAGCCTACTGATGGTTCCCGTAGAAGGGGAAGGCCACGAATCAGATGGAAAGACCATGTAGAAAACAACGTCTTGGAACGTGGTCTTTCAAATTGTAGGAGATGCGCACTAGACCGACTCGCTTGGAAATCTTTTTTAAGCTCGGTTTATGGATCAACCGTTCTGTAACAAGCCAGCTAAGTAAGTAAGCTCATTGTGAGCAATTGGATTCGGAGTAAAATGATGTTATCAGGGTACATCAATTGTCCTATACCATCGCAAAAGTGCTGGTCGTAGCGTTTGGTCACTTTCCCTAAAAGAAATTGAATGTTTTTGTTGGTAACCACCTTCAAAGGGAAATCCATTTTATAATTTTTTTAGTGTTGCTTCACTCGAAATGCTACAATTCATAAGCAAATGATATGACAGCAGTCAATTCTAAACACGCATATATGACGGTTAGTACTGTAATAAACGAACTTAATTGTAGTAGCGCCATTTATGTATCACTTAGGGGTGAATGTCCTACTAGTAAAATTAAAATACGAATTTATAAAGACAGTGCCATACATTCCCCACTTCAGCTTGACTATTTTGCAAAAACAAAATAAAAATGGTATCTTAAAAACCCACCAACACTACTAAAAATAAACCCATCCAAATTGCTAACATCTTATACGCACTGTGTAACCTTCTTTTAACGTTATTTCAAATATCAATTCAAAACCTCTATGTCAAACGGTTCAAGAAAAATCAATTAACATACATCAACTGGTCTACCATACCGAATAATATGATAAAACATAATAAATTTTGGCACAAAAACAAAATACCAAAATCATTGAAACAACTTCAAACCCCAAAAAGGGGTATTAAATTCCGCATGGCCAAGATAAAAGCGTATAGCCGGCATGACTTTATAAATTGATATCAATTTCTTCGTTTCATTAATGCATCATATCTCGGCTATAACAACAACAAAACAAATGGTGGCGTAAAAAAGATCATCCAATTAAAACAATAAACAACAACATACTGAGACTGAAACAGTTAGCAAAACCTTTAAGGCACAATATCGGTTAGTAAGAACAGAAGAAAAAATAATAAAAAAAAGATTGGGGTACATCGCCGCATCCAGTTGTGCGCCCAAGTCATCATTGTCGTTCGACAACATCCTCCTCCTGCGCTTGTGTTCAATTTAAAAGAAATTAAACTAAATCAATTTGTTGGTTGTTACGCGCAATATATTTTGAATTTCATATCGCCTTTTGGCTTTTAGTTGTCAATAGTTAATGCCACAAATTGCGAATAGAAAGAGGTTTAGCAAAGATTGAACCAAACTTATGCGCGAAGGCACGATGAATCTTTGCATCAAGCACACACAAAACAGTCAGTGGTGCACATTAGCTCATGAACATAATCAAGGGAACAAAAGTTAAATTTGAAAATATATTCGTATTTCTTCGTAAGTGAATAAAGTAAATGGTAATGTATAAAATACTAAGTAAATTATTGTGTTTCATACAAATTGTAAAAACAAAATATTATTTGAAAAAAACCGAATTATTATGTGAGCCACTGTATTCTACGTATGTAGGTACATGAAGGTTCAGCAATAGTGCGCGCTTCGTTGGCGGTACTTTTTTCAATTTCAAATCGAAAGACACTTTTTGTTTTTATTTCATTTAAATTACACTTTGAAATGATAACGACATAGATTGGTCGTATTCGATCGAAAGCATACGTTACACAAGCATTTCTTAAAAAAGAGCAATATATTACAGTTCCGATTTGTTGCCGAATGAATGTTCTCGTTGAGTGAAATATTTACAAGTTTCATATTCTTCATTAGCGTACAAGACCTTTCGCAACAGGGCATAGTTATGGTCCGATGTCATTTTGGAATCAACTCCATGAAAATGATTTTCAATTTATTTAATAGGGAATATATAAGACACATTACTTGAGGGGGTTGTCAGGCTACTACAGGGCGTGTCCAAATGTGTCGAGTGACCATACTACTCTAAAGTAAGCAAATAACCGCAGAGGAAAAGAGGAATTGTTTATGAATATTTTCATAATTTCATTCCCATTGTACATGTACACACTTAGAATTGAAGTACAAATTTTTGCCAATATTTTTTCCAAAAAATGTAAGCATTACATTAAAAACACAACTATTTTCCTACTTCACTCTATTTTACTACTTTTTGCGCCCATTTTTTCCTCTCTCACTGTATGGTAAAAAACAAATTTATTCCTCCCAAGAAAAAAACACCAACATTCACTGTTCGGCTATGTTTTGTTTTCTTCCTAACAACTGCCGTCTATACACTCATTTCTTTATTGCAGACACTGTTACCTACCCCTACACTGGTGTTATAAAATTCGCATATGTATTTTCCAAATTATTTCGATATAAATGCCAAATACAATGTTGATATTGTATATGATTTGTGTACATAGGAACATGTAAATATAAAAGAAGCGAGACAAGACATAATAACAAAGAAGAAGAAAACAAAAATGAAAATAGAAAATTTAATGTTTCTGTGACATAGAAAAAAAAATCTCTCTAACAAAAACCCAGTATTAAAAGTTTTATGAACTTCATTCATACAATTCAGAATTCTTGACATTGGCAACACTTTCTAAACACTATTCATATAAAATACGAATTATTTTTTCTGTGCGGACCGGATAACCTACTGTTATAGACAAATAAGAAAATTTCGGATGGGATATAACTCAGTAACAGCGGGTGTAACAGGTGCCGTGTCATGCCATGTAATACTGCTGCGATCTCTTACATAAAAGTTTATTGACTACGGGATCATTTAATTTCACCTAGCCTCTTCAGCCAGGTGGGACCTCAAACTCCGAGTCAAAAATGTTTCTATAAACTTATAGATAATAGCTGTGTGGAGCTCAAAGGAGAAAACTGACCAAGATTAACCGCAAAAGCTATAACCACGGTATGGGCTGTTTTCGCATTGTCATCAATATTTGAGATTCGAGAAAATAGTGTCGGTGTTGCTGGCAGATACATACCCTTAGCCTATGACACACGTAGTATACACTTTTCATGACTTTTGAATGATATTTTAGTTTGCGGAGGTCTACGGAAACACTGACTAGTTTCGAGGTGGAGCAATTTTATATTAAATTTATATTTTTTGAATATTGTGACGGTTTGTGGGGGATCTACTAAGTCGATAGTTGTACTAAATATATGTTAAGTATATCTATGCAGGTCTGAATTCACTATTTGGTTTATGTAATGTATATGATTTGCTCAAAGAGGTACCAGGAGGTTTCGTAAATGGATTTAATCGGACAATGCATTCGACCAATGGGTCCCATATAGAATACAACGACGTGAACAGGTTCTAGAAGGAGATATACATTATTTTCAGGCATGATATAGGTTTGGTTGTGCAATTTTTGGGTCATATTCGCGTGATATTATACATTTAATTTTCAGCAACATTTTGATCATCCTGTTAGAGAGATACCACAAGGATTGGACCAATATTCCCTATCTTGGAAGAAAGATTATGATGTGTAAAGTTTGGATCCAATCTGTTATCGTCCGCATTAGCCAAATTGGCTGAAACAGATTTGGTTAAAATACACTTGGGGTTCCAAAACCAATATTTCCAAAAGGCACATTTGCATAGTATAAACGGTCATAAGGCTGAGGGTACGAAACTACGATCGCAGTGCTTTTAAAAATAGAGATTATAGCCACAGGTGACGAATCATAGATTTGGCTTCGATGACGAGCCAAATCCAAAGATTCGTGGAAGAAGCACATCGAAGTAAATCCAGCTCATTTCTTCGGAAAAAATTTCCACGAGGCGACTATTGCGCTTAAGCAAAGTATGACAATCAATTCTGGGAGGTGCACTAAAGTTTCCACAAGTCGTCGGATCATTTTGGAATACGAAAATGAGAAGCCGATTTACTGTACACGGCTCAAACCTGCGCGTTAAAGGGGATTTTGATGGGTCATCCATGGTACAGCCCTGACTTGGCACACAATGCTTAATTTTTATTCCCGCACGTGAAGAAAAATGTGTCGTCAACAATTTATAGAAACTGTTTAAGTATTCCAAAATCCTGTTTTGGAGGCTTCCTTTGGAGTGAATGATGCTTCAAAAATTGTTTTGATGCTGCTGAATACTTAAAATCATTTTTATGATAAATATTTCGTTGGAGCAAAGGTAGTTTTACTGAATGAGTGTGATCTCAGAACCAATCCTTGGTTAAATCGACTCAGACCTCAATTCGGGTTAGGGGTTAAAATATAATAATTTGTTGGCCAATTTTTAATGGTTAGCACTTCAAGTCTCTTATAAAATTAATTCAGGTAGAATAGAATTGTTGCAAAAATGTCGAGTCGATCGGAAAAAAATGGCTGAGATATGAGTGTTCAAGAGATGCAGAGATGATCCGATATGGATATGTTTTCGAAGAATTATTCTACACCTACAAATGTTCTACTTAAGCCAGATACGTTATTAAAGTTTTTGAGGGATTTATAGCGGATTCTAGAAATCCCTCTAACAAAATTGGTATTTTTCTTATAAAAATCATGAAATTAGTCAATAAGTGACTAGGTTAGGTGGTCGTGATTTCGTCAAAACACCTTAAAAACACTCCAATACAATGAATTGACTGACAAACTGTAGGGTATCGGCATTTTTACAACACAATTCTTGTGGCTCTTTTCATCTCAATTTCAATCGTTTAACAATTTCCTGCCCTACGGATGAGTATGTAAATTTGTCTCGCATTTTAATGGTATTGCCTACATCTACCTCTTCAAGTACATTGATATTCGTATATCTATCTGAACAGCGCCAAACAAAAACAATAAATAAAAAATCGTACCATTCAATAAAATGGGTTTAAGCACTTTAACAGTAGTTAAGAGGCAAATAACATTTTATCTCTCGCCTTGCTAACAAGAAATGCTGAGGAGAGCCGACCACCATGAATGGCTATTTTGAATATTTACGAATATTTAAAAAAACGCAAACGTATTTATTACAGGAAATAAAAAAATGACTTATAAAGTATTGCAGTATTATTTCAATATAAAAAAATAATTTTATCAGGTTCCTATAACGTTTCTTTTATCACTTTCCACCAAAATTGGGTTATATACAAAAATTCACTACAAATAGAAATAAATCATTTCCGCTTAGTATCATTTATAACTGGAGCCTTACCCAGACGAATATTTTAACAAGAATTTCAGTCAGACATACCAAATGACTTTGGAAATGGCCTACATACGAATGTGGAATTGTCTATGTTCTATGAATTCATCCAAAAATTTTAATTTGGCAAAAGCAAAAAGTTAGACGAACTCTTCGTTTTAATAACACATGCTGAGCGCATTTTTTCTCCACAAATAAAGACATTTTGAATAGCTTCAAACACAATTTATTCACGTTCCAGGGGATGGTTTCTTGGTGATGTGGTCATTCTTTCTTTGTTGTTGTGTTGAGAGATAATTGTCTAATGCAGAAAAGTCTGCCACAATGGAACAAACAAACAAACAAATCCTTATCATTAGTGGTCAAGAGGTAGTAGTTGCTTCTTCAGTCTACCCAGCAACCAATAAGATGGAATAGAATTTACACCAAAATATGTTTAGGACGCAAGACTGATAGAGTAGAATATGTTTTTGTTACACATGTGCGCGGCACACAGCTGCTGCTACAATTTTAGGAATTTTGTAAAGATTTTAACTTTAAAAGCTCGATGTACGAATGCGAGTAATAATGCACACACACGCATTTGAAAAGTAAATATGGAGGGTAGTTTTAGAAGTTGATTCAAAAATTATATATATAAGTCAAAAGTCAATACGTTAGCTAAAAATATTTACTTCCCTACAGTATTGTGCGTTAGAAGCGTAATAACTTGTACTTGTCTTGTAACGTACAATTTCAGACAACATTGAATTTGTATGTTTCGAGAGATTTGTGGGATGCTCAGAGGGATTTTTTGAGTTTAATGTAAGGAAACCTGTAAAACTTCTAAACTTCTTGATGTTGGTATGAAGTAAGTTTACACAAAAACAATAAAAATCAGTAAGGAAAGTTGTAAAGTCGGACTGTGCCAACAATATGATACTCTTCACCACTTTGGGTATATTCCTCATATGTATCCTAACAGACGTCGCCTTTTTGAAGGAACATTCAACGAACTTAAATATGTGATCTTTATCTATATGCAAACCGACTAACATCAAGACTCAACTCTGTGCACTATGCAAAATTTCGTGCAAATCGATCAAAACTATATATGAGAGCTATATCTAAATCTGAACCGATTTTCATGAATCTTAGCACACATCATCCTGAACCCAATTCAGTACCCTACGCCAAATTTCGTGTAATTCGAAAGATATATAGGGACTTTGGTGCCCTTTTTACCTTAAATCGGACGAAACTATATATGAGAGCTATATATAAATCTAAACCGATTTTCTTCAATTTCAATAGGGATCAAATGGGATCATGAATGCGACCTGTACTTTGTTTACAATTTAACATCTACAGGCAGACACACGGACGGACGGAAATGCATAAAACTACTCAGAAGGTGGTTCTATGCATATTCTCAAAAGGAACCATGTGTTTATCTCGTTTCCTTTTGCCTGTTACAAACATATGCACAAAGACATTATACCCTGTACCACAGTGTGGTGGGGGCCCGGTAGTACAAAATGAGAAAATTCTATGTTGCAAACATAAATTTACTGTGAAAAAAATGCATTTCGGGCCCCCCGGCCCCCCTCTGCATACGTCCCTGGTTCTCTGACGCCATCAGACATTTCCTTGGAGAAATTTGACGTTTAGACAGAGTACGATTTCACGTACGACAATGTGTTGTGTTTTTTGTCATTTTTATTGAAAAGTTTGTACTTTTTATTAAAGACATACTCGATGATGTGTTGTGTTTGTTTACAGCGCACTGTATCACCGCAGTGATAGGAAAAATCGATTTGTAAAAAATAATTTACTCGTGTACATATTTGGGGCGATCATATTTCACAGCTTTCGACTTTCATCTATCCTGAAATGTAGACTGATATCGATAATGTTAGGTAGGGAGATTGCTACCCAGTGGAAACCCAATGTACCAATTTACATCCAAATCGACAACTCGTAAAAATATTAAGAAGTTGACCAATATTGGTTGGAAGATGTGTCACCCAATGAAAACACAACGTACCAGATTGTAGCCATTTTTAAAAGCGTGTCCAAACTCCCCAAAATACTAAATAATGGGGAGTACCTTATATAAGGGATATCTTAAATGTAGGGGTAATAGCAATGCATCAGAACTCTATCTTCAATGTTGCGAGCACTATCATGATTTCAACAGACATACAAAAGGACAGAAAGAACAGAAATAAGGTCCGCGAAACATCAACATTATTTATAAGATCGGCACAGGTTACTAATCATGAATCTATACGTACAATCCAGATCGGATCTGGATCTTTCACATCGTTATGTTTTATCAACCCTGATCAAGTCCGATCGATTCGCTTTTTTTTGGTACACATCGATTTATTTGAAATAGGGACTATTTTGGTCGATTCAAATGCACTTTTATTTGGAGTTATGTCAAACCATGGATCTATACTGAAATGCCAAATTATTAAAAATAAAAAAGGAACCGAATTGTTTTTAAAATAAGTAAAAAAGTGTCAGACGGCGTTGTCGATGAATATATACCCTCACCCTATGGTGTACGGAGAGGGTCTTCGGAGTTACACACAGTTGGTATTATTCTTGTATATAAGGTATATGTTTTTATCAAAGACATTTCAGATGTAATGTTGATCAATTCGGATTTCAAATAAAAGTTACAAGATTATATAATATTGACCCTTTTTAGAGGAGGTGCCAGAGGAGAGGGCAGAATTAAGTTTGGAAGAAATAATAAGATGTGCAAAGTTTGAATGAAATCGATTATTCCTTTCGAGAGTTATCGGGGGCACCAGCCAGCCAGATAGAAAGAGAGAATTTTCTGAAATGAATTTGGTCCAAAGAAACATGGGGTCTAAAACTAATATTTCGATAATTTTTACCGTATCAAAGTGTATATACCCTCCTCATTAGCCATAAGACTGCGGGTATAAAGATTAGGTCCACTCTCGAACAAACTTAAATGACAAATTAAAGCCTCTTCGATTGAAAATCATAAAAAAGAATGTGGGGTGGACCCCGTTCTTTTCTTCAAATATTTTGGTTACCCTAAAAGAACCGCATATGGCAAATTGCAGCACATTCGGTTTAAAAATGCGTCTAATACCTTTCAAATACCGAAAATGTGGCACCGTTATACGGTTTGCACAAAAACGCAGACCGACACTGCACAATGCCTGTTCAGAAGTTTTTCAACCAAAATGCCAAATTACTGTATTTTAGCTAAGAAAATTGCGTCTTAAAAATCCGAAAAAATGGACGGATACCATTACCAATATATAACATTCAGGAGTAGCAGTAATATGCGTAGATTGAAAACTACACAGCCAAAATTGTTTAATGGATACTTTCATAATCTCTTCCATGATTATATTTTGCCATCTTGTATTTATTTGTTTTCATCTTCAAAAAATGTAAAAATTTCATTAATATCACAACAATTTTCCTACTTTACCACTATTTGCCCTCATTTTTCTTTTCTCTCTCTTTTGACAAAAACAAATGTATTCATCCCAATTGTTCGGCTGTGTTTTGTTTTGTTATCGTCCTCAGCTTCTCCCCTTTCTTGGTGGTTGTTATTTTTGTAACCGCTTATTTGACCACTCCACTCGGTTGTGACAAATTTAGCATTCCATTGTTTATTTATTTCAGACACCCTTACCGACCTCTGCATTAGTATCACAAAATTCGCATATGTATTTTCCAAACGATTTCGAGTTAAAAACGCTAAACATTACTGGCCTGTGTATTGGTGTTACAAAATTCGCGTATGTATTTTCTAAATGATTTCGATATAAATGCTATATACAATATGTCGAACAGGTGTTGGATACGAACCACAAGTAAAACCGAATGTTTAACATTGTATATGGTTGTTCTGATGAGTAAATAAGAAAGTAAGTAAATGAGAAAAAACGGTCAAGACATAACGGAGAAAAATTAAAAAAAAATAATATGCAAAGAATTCCTGTGTCATACCACCTCCAAACACACATACTCCAAAGTTTTTGTTTTTCCACTATCTCTGACAAGAAACCAGTATTTAAAGTTTTATAAATTGCATCCATAAAATGCAGAAATCCTGACATTGACAAAACTTTCTGAACAATATTCATATAAAATACGAACTATTTTGGTATCGTGATTTCATACACAATTCTGACGAATATTTCGAGGATTTGAAAACGGACGGACTACTTTATGACGCACTCCACCTTACTAAGGTAGAGAAATAATCGAAATTTACGAAGTTCACAATTTAAATAAATATGTATGTTGGCACATAGTCTCCTCCAAACTTAAAAGTAAATACGTTGTTTTTCTCCAATTAATTTATTCATTGAGTAATTTAAGTTATTAATATATCTCTTATATTTTTGAATAGACTTTTTAATATTTTGACGAGGCAAATTGTGAAAAATCGTATATCATATGTTTTATTCTCAAACTTTGCCAACGTACTTCATTATCGTCCACGCAAAAAAAAAGCATAACAAAAAAGATGAATAAAAAATTAAGAATACAGAGCCGTTATGGTCAACGATTTAGATTTCATTGTTAAACAAAAGCAGCAATTCTGAAAATAAAACCAACAACAAAAACAAATAAAAAGGCATCTTAACAACGACAATCAGGGATGGTCCGTGTGACGAATTTTTAGGTTTTCGACTGTCAAAAAGGTGTAAACGTCGAAAACGTCATATACCTGTATAAAATGTAAAAAATGTAGTAAACGTCATTTATTTCAATATTATCACCATATACAGTTATTTTCAAGAATATATATTATTTTTACATATATCTATCTATTCTTTACTAGAACTTATAAAAATTTCTAACCTTTTCTGAGAAGAAATTTTTGAAATTTTATATGAATTTGAGTAAATCATACGTAATTTCCAAATTTATTAATTGAAATAGCTGTTTTGTCAAAAACCTAATGGTTTTGGGTAGGTTTCCGACGTTTCTGACGTATGTATTATACGTCGGAAATGTATGTTATTTACGTCACTGTTTCTGACAGACCATCTCTGACGACAATCCATGTGGAAAACATTGAAAATCTGGAGTTGGCCATATAGACATTGTTAAGACTATGTTTGCTTTATTTAACTATGGTCTACAATTTACTATGATTTCAGTTGGTGTTGTTGTTGATTTTTAGGCACCTTTTCCTACCTGGGCAGACAGCCGTTGGATCAGCCAAAGAAGCATTGAAACGTAAACCTTAGCCAAGTCAGGGTAACAAGTGTTGAAGAATGATTTTTGCACGCAATCGAATTAGAAGTGAATACTACGAAGACGGAACGGGTACACGATCACACATTCACTCCCATTCAATGATGACAATGAAATAACGTTCAGACGTACTACGTACGAGTACACATATGTGTGGATATATAGCACTGTTCACCAAACAGGCGCCCGTGGGCGCTTTGGGAGTGTACCAATACAATCACAGTTCTGTGTTCGAAATTTGTGTGTGTGTGTGCTTTAACATAGACGATCTGTACCGAGAGAGCGAAAATTACTCTCCCAACGGATCTATGCGTGTGTCCAACACAATCATAGCAGTTTGCATATGTATTGTTGGCTAACCCTGATATATAGCAATGAATATGTTTGTGTTTGTGTGTGTGCGCTCTGTACTGATCCGTTTGTTCTGGATGAAACTTTGGATATCCATAAATTCCACACCTAATGGGCGTGTTAACCACAAATAAAAGTACAATGCCAGAATCAGTTGTGCATAAACATAAATAAAAAATTCGCGAAAAATAGAGAGAAAGAACAACAACAACAAAATAATAACACTGGGGCAACCGCCACCATCTGGCAATGAAGATGACGGTGGCAGGTTACGCTAAGCAATTGTAAATAGCAAACAAATAATCACCATTGAAAAATTCTTCTTTTCTTGATTGCAGAACGCGTGGCGATTGGGGGTAGGGAAAGACGTAAGATGAAGAGTAATTTTTTTTTCTATTCTTTATAATGAAAATGTGCTGAAAAATTGAAAACAATTGGTAGTGCAATTTTCTGTTGCTTTCAATGGCAGGAATTTTATTAGATGTACGAGTGTGTGTGTGCCCGATTGTGTGAAATAATTCACATCTTCAATATTTGATTTATGCCCGCTAAATCAATAAAATAGATCAAGTGCCGTAACCACTTTTCTCAGAGGAATTTATGGCATGAAATATATGAGAAATTTGTTGTGAAGATCAGCTTTTTCTTAATTTGTGATACAGTTGATAATACAGTAAAACTATGTGAAGAATTATAAAACTAATAAATAAAAAGAAGAAGAGATCAATTGTATTATAGGCCTACATATATAACGCCTGAGTCACAGTATGAAGATCATATGAGGAAGATGCACATTGAATTCGTGGTTGAATTCGTGCAAGGAAAGGAGAAAAAATCGAATTTCCTTTCTTTATTACATCGCTTTAGTTTCTTATTATTATTTCTTTTTTTAAGGATAAACCGACAAAAGGACATGCCGAGCTATAAGGGCGGATTTTTAAAAATATTTTAATAAGAAGTTTTTATGTGTAACTAAAATTAATGAGCCATATTCTTAACCTAAATCTATGCTAATAAAATAGTAAAAAGTCTGAAGCTAGAATCTTTAAATTTTGGGTGAGGGTTATTCTGGGTCCAATGGTGTTAGATAAGGCCGGAGTTTTGGAAATTCGTACTATAACTCGTATTGCACGAAAAGTACTGAATGTGGTACCATTTTTATTTGGAGCTAGAACTCTTAAATTTGAAATGAGGGTCATTGATAGAGTGCAGAATATATGGAGCAACGGTTTTTTGGATATTCGAACTAGAAGTATCCGAAAAGTACTAAAATGTTCTAATTTTTTAAATTTCGGAGCATGTGAATGGATATAGCTATAAGTTTGTAGGAAGTTTTTGATATTTGTACTTATGAGAACGAAAAGTACTAAATGCTACCATAATTGGTACCATTTGGATTAGGGTGAACCGATAGAGTTGGAACACTGAAATTTGGAATTAAGATTATAACTGCTTTGTAGAATTAAGGTATGTTGGTAGTTTGGGAAATTCGTACATATCTGTACTAAATTTGGTACAATTTGAATTTTGCATAGACCAATAGTACTGGAATTCTGAAATATGGAGTAAGAATCACGCTTGGGCTGTAGGATTGAGGTATTTAAGAGGTTTTGGAAATGTATAATAATGTGTACTAAATTTGGTGCAATTTAGATTTATGTTAACTGATAGAGCTGGAACACTGAAATTTGGAAATAAGATTTGTGTTGGAGTGTAGTTTTGGAAATTTGTACTTATGGGTACTAAATGACACTAATACATTTTGGATTTGGAGCTGAAATAGTACAAATTTTAAATTAAGATTACTGTTGGATTGTAGAATTGAGGTATGCAGTTAGTTTTGTGTATTCATAATTATGTGTACTAAATGGTACTTCATTTAGTACAATTTGAATTTTGGGAGAACCGATAGAGCTATAATCTTTAAATTTGGAGTTAGTATTCCTGTTAGGGTATAGAATTCGGATATGTAGGTAGGAATGATTTTTTTTACTTTTCTGTACTAAGTGGTACTAAATTTGATACAATTTGGATTTAGGTGATCCAATTGAGATGGAATCCTGAAATTTGGAATAAAAATTACTGTTGAAGTGTAGTTTTGCTTTATGGTTGTAGTTTTTGGAAATTTGTAGGGTGTAGAATTAGGTTATGTAGGTAGGAATGGACATTTTTTACTTTTCTGTACTAAGTGGCACTAAATTTGATACAATTTGGATTTAGGTGATCCGATAGAGCTATAATCCTGAAATTTGGAATTAGAATTACTGTTGAAGTGTAGGATTGCGGTATGGTTGTAGTTTTTGCAAATTTGTACATATGAGTACAAAATGGTACTACATTTGATACAATTTGGATTTAGGTATACCAACAGAGCCGGACTCCTGAAATTTTTCATTAATATTACTTTTGGAATATAGAATTGTGGTATGTGTGTAGTTTGGGAAATTAGTACTTATGTGTACTAAATTTGCTACAATATAGATTTTGGGTGAACCGATAGAGTTGGAATACTAAATTTGGCATTAAGATTGGAGTATGTGGGAATTTTGGTAAATTCGTACTTATGATTGATTCTTAAGGTAGGTAGTTATTGAAATTCATAATGATGTGCACTTACTGGTACTAAATTTGGATTTGGGTGAACCTATATTTGAAATTTGGATTTTTTTGGAAAAAAATATTACAAAAGTACAAAGGGTAATAAATGATACCAAATTTAGTATAGATCTAGATTTCTGTTGCGGTCAGAATTCGTGTGTAGTGTTGAGATATGGATGTAGTTTTAGAAATACGTACTAAAAGGGAGCATAGGTACTAAATAGTACTAAAATTTTAATTATACTCAGTATTGCCTTTTAAATAATTCGCACATTCGCTAAAGAAGTAGCGGAATGTAAATGGCTATATCCCTATGGTAGATGGTATAAATATTATACTTACTACCATAGGGTGGGGTGGATATTAAATATGCCAGTATGTTTGAAACACGTCTAAATATTCACCAATTGCCGCAATCGATTAAACCAAACATTCCACAAACTATTTTAACTTCTTCTAGTAGCTCCCCAACAAAGGGTCGACATTTTGAAAATTTGTTATATAAAAGCAAACTGAATATGAAATATGATGATGTAAGATGTTTGCCTTGTCTCGAACGAATCCGAATATGCGACCCATAGGTCTACTCCTTCTGCAACCTTCCACACAAAATTTAATATTTTATTCTAATAGTTGAATCATACCTGTATAATGTTGGAAGATAGGACTTTCTAGCACCTCCCCCACAAAAGGTCAACATTTTGAAGAATCATAAATCTCATATGACTCGACTGGAATATTCAATTTCATCGAAACTTTGCACATCGTAATATAGGTCAAGTTCAACCGCTCAGTCCACTCCCTACTGTTACCTCTCCCCCAAACCGTTAGAATTGTATAGCGAATAATAAAACCTGTGTTTAATTCAGTAGACAAAACCAAACCATAGGCTGAGGGATTTGGGATTCTCATTGAGTACAAAACATCCCTACTAAAATCAAGTTAGGCACCTTTTCAACTGAATTGCCTCCTATTATTTAGGGTTCAAATCTGCATACCAAAAATGATCAATATCAGTTCACGTACTGATATCGCACCTAGATAACGTCACCGCCCATTTTCGATATTTCGAAGGTATTACACCTTGTTCAACGGAATTGCCTCCTATTATTTAGGGTTCTTTTACCCGATCTTTGATGTTGGTTGAAACATGTGTTCAAGCTTGCCATATATGGGATATTATCTAAAAAGTAATGGCTCGATTGAATGAAAATAGTTTTGTTGAAGATCGCATCTGGAGTGTTTGCTTTCCATATATGGGATATTATCTAAAAAGTAAGACAACATTGATCACGTTTATTATGAATATTTGACATCCCACGAGAACCATTACCATTATACGTGGGCTGACCGGTAACATTTCAACAAGCAGACATGCGGACACATAAATCTACATAGATTCTGATCAAGAATATATATACTTTATGGGGCCTCCGATAAATATTGTAACAGGAATTACAAATTTAACATACTTTATGGTGAAGGATAAAAAATCACAGCTGGTTATAATTGATTTTTGGAAAATTACATTTTATATTTTTTTAACAACAATATTCGCATATAAAAATAATAGGATTTATTTAGAAGATATCATATACTATTTCACACCCATGTATGTACATTATATAGACATAAAGATCTAACAACATTTACATTTACTTTGCCCTTATAGCACTTCATCATTTTAATAGGCTTCCCAGAACAATTTATGTTCGACTTTCTTAATGGCACAACGATCTGTGATCCACAAGGTATCATTTTGGGCCATTTCCAAAACTTGGACTAAATGTTCACCAGCTTTTGCTGCTGGTTGACGTGGTGCAGCAAATACTTTGTCTGTCAATGGTTTTGAATACTCAAAAGTGTCACTAATTGTGGGATTAGCTGTCATGGGACTTTCAGTTAGACCAGGGCAAAGACCAGTTATGGCAACACCACTACGTTGATAATAATATTGATCCTGAAAACATATTAGCGATCTTAAAACGAATCCGAATTACTTAACACAATTTTACAACTTACAGCCAATGAGCGGGTAAAGCCTACAACACCAAATTTCGATGCACTGTAAACAGCAATGGGTGGACAAGGTTCCAAACCCAATACCGAGGCAATATTTAAAATAACACCACCTCGTCCTTTTTGTGATTTATCCATATACGGCATAGCCTCCAGGGTGGTATTAATCAGACCAATTAAATTCACATTAATTGTAAATTCAACATTACGATCAGCAATAACACCGGCGCCATTTACCAATACATCAATATATTGAACACTTTTCACAACATGATTGATTGCATTTTTAATGGACGTTTTATCGGTGACATCACAATAGATGTAAGTGACTTTGGTATTCTTATTCAAATCCTGTAAGTGTTGCAGGGCTTTGGGATTTTCCATAACATCCAAAAGGAATAAATTCTAAAGGAATACAAAGATTTGATTTGATTGTTCGAATGGCATTAAATAAGGATAACTTACGGCCACATTACGAGTCATCAATTGCTTACAGGCTTCAAAACCAATGCCACCAAAACCGGCAACAAAAACAACATTTTTACCACTTAGATTCATTGTGGAATACTTTTTTTATTTTCTTCCGAGACTTTATTACCGTTCAAAAATAAAATTTAATTTAATCGGCTTTTCGCCGACATCACGACTTTATATAGCCGCAGTCGGATGATTGAGAGCTGAGCTTGCGGTTAATCTCAAGCCAGATGTCAAATAGATAACACATGCTGTTAATTTTTATTTGCTGATCAAATTTTATTCTAACGATTGTGATGCACTTTAAAACAGTGGAACAGGGCAATACTTTCTACTTTTATAAAGATATCAGGCGTAAAGTTTAGGCTTTGTTTTCCTAAGTTTGTTATGATAATTTCCAGTTTATCTTGTTTATTTATCACATATGAGGTGTAGGGATCCACTGTATATGTCCACTCACTAACAATTTCCTAATGTACATATTTATTTGTCAACAGTCGAGATATTTGTATACAGTTAATCAACTAAATATAGCTTTAATAAATACGATAGCTTAGAAGATAATCAACCCACAAAAGAAGGATGTATAGGTAGCCAAGATTACTACGCCGAACGTAGTAATGTTTATAATTTTTAACACAATTCGGACAGATTTGTATTGGGAGAAAAGAATTAAAACCGTATTTGATGTTATATGCATTTTTTATACACTATACAACTATGTTTTCAGGGTATTATAGCTTTGTGCAGCCCCAAGAGTTTGTAACACCGGTCCTAGACCCACCTTTAAGTATACAGATCGTAATATCTCCATTAGCTAGGCATGTGTGTCCGTCCGTCTGTCTATTATAATTTGTAAACACAATATAGGCCACAGTTATAGACCAATCTTCACTAAATTCTGAATGTAGAATGGGTTCTGGCCAAGGAAGACCTCTATTGCTTTTGCTAATGATCCGTTAATATTAAGAGATGAATTAGACCAAAAATTTTATTTTTGTATGTTTTTCTGGTCGCCCAAGAGACATTTTACATGTAGAATGGGGTGCAGCCAAAGAATAATCATGGCAGTTTTGATAGCGATTGGTCAATATTTACCGGGTAAAATATACCCTGGCTTTTTTGTGAAAAATTACAAAATTTGTATTTTATATATTTGTATTGTATATATTTACCCTTGAAGGATATAAACCTGAGAAATTGATGGTATATCCAAGAGGAGTGGTTGACTTCTAAATTGACTTTGGGAGTTATACTTATTTAGTAACTCATTACCACACTAGAGGGCGGAAATATAGGGCTGATCACTTTGAAATTTAAGGTTCAAGTTATAGCCAAGGACAACGCCTATAACTTACGGTGATAGTGAGATAATAGTTTTGGGATAAAGTGGACCCAAAAACTTAATTTTTCGTACTTTTTCGAGTCGATCTTTAGGTCAAAAGATCGAACATCACAACACAACCCACGGTGAAGGAAATCTGGACAAGTTCTTAAAAGGGTTCGGAAATATGTCAGTGTAAGGAAATATTGCCCAGGCTCTAAATAAATATTCCCCAGAAAGTTAGAGTTCCGTGGTACTTGTGTATGGTATCGTAAGATCGGCCCTGTCCGATTAAACTGCTTCGCTCACTGGTGTAAATTTCAAAAAGTAGACTTTGTGTTAGGGCCCAAATTCCAAAAGTCGACTTTGACGTGGAATATATAGACTGAAAATATATATCGAGCTGAGCACGGCTAGGGCTCGAACCTAGGTCCTCGGAGCAACACAAATGTTGCCAGACCACTTAACGTTCTGAGCCATCAACACACTTCCAAAACGGTTGCGCAAAAACATGTGTATACCATGGAAGAAATTGTAGGTGTGTGGATTAATTATCCATCGCTACAACAAAAAAAAAAATTTGTTTTGAAAAGGACTGTTCCTAGAATGAAGACAAATGTCGAACTTTGACAAATTTGAATTTAATTCGCATATGTAAGTTCCGCATCAGGGCGGAATAAATACAAGCTATCAACGTACGACCTTTGTAAAGCCACATAGCCCAATATGCCTGATGAGCCGCTTAACCAACGGCGAAACGCGTCGCATAATGGTGGGTACGTAGGTTCTTCTCCTGGCTTTCCTTTTCATTGCAAAACTTAGATCATCAAGCTCGACTCGAAAGAGTATAAATAATCACTTAAAATATATCAATGATGTTTAATTTTCTTCTTTTTTCTGTAAAATGTAGTAAATATATTGATTCGATATTTTCTATCATCCAAGTAAAAAGTGGGAGCTTGTCCAAAAGGAGTGAACCATGGTTAGGCTTTATCTTGGTCGAATTAAAATAATATTTGGTACGAATCGGGTACATTGGAGAGAATGCACTACACAGACAAATTTTTAATAGATATTTTTATAATTTTATTTATACTTTATTTTTATATTATACACGTTCTTCGCTTAGAGTACAATTAAAAATTCTTAAAATCATGAGAAAGCCACTATTTTTTTTCCAAAAATGCAAAACATTACATTAAAAACACAACTATTTTTCTACTTCACTCTACTTCACCACGATTTGCTCTCATTTTTTTCCTCTCTCTTTTTCTGACAAAAACAAATGTATAGCTCCTAAGAAAAGAAAAAAAAACACCACCACATTGTTCGGCTGTGTTTTGTTTTGGTATCGTCTTCCGACTCTCCCCTAACTTGTTGGTTGTTATTTGTGCAACAGCTTGTTTTACTAGTTTAGCATTCCATTGTTTCTTTATTTCAGACACTCTTACCGATCTCTGCATTGGTTTTACCAAATTCGCATGTGTATTTTCCAAATTGTTGTGCTATATAAGTGCTAAGTACGATATGCCAAACATCGTATATGATTGCTCTAATGAAGCAGAACATGAAAATATGTAAAAAATAAGAAGAAACGAGACAAGACATAACAAAGGAGACTCTCCCATTTTGTTCTTTCTATCTGACATGAAGCCAGTATTTATGATTGAAAAAGGTGCTTAAAGTCTGTAAAATATCGAAATATGGTACCTAGGCTTTTAGAATCCAAAATACAAAATTACACCCACAATCCCGTTTTGTTCATTCTCAAGAAACCAGTATTTAAAGTTGTATGTAACGTATTCATAAAAAAACAGAAATTCTGACATTGGCAACTCTGACTCTTAGATTCACTTCGGTGCAAACTACCTAGAAATGGTGTGTAGCACATTGACCATTTTTTGATAGATTGATTTTATACCCCTCGAAACCCCAAAATAAAGAACTAAAGCCATTATGATTGAAAAACGCGCTTAAAGTCTGTAACGTATCGAAATACGGCACCTACGCTTTTAGAGTCCAAAATACAAAATTACACCCAATTCGGCTTTAAAATATCCATCAAATACCGAATATTTTGGAGTAACATAATATGTGTCCTACTATAAGACGTTAATAAGGGTTGCCAGTTTGTCTGGATTGTCTAGATTTTATGACGCTTGTCCACTATTAAGATACAATTTAAATTGTCTAGCTAAATATTGAAAAATCTCTAATTACGTGACATGAATTATCTGTTAAATGGGCCGGGCGCTAGAGCAGTAAAACCATTTTCTATCGGATTTTAATTTTAATTCTAGATCGATAAACCCATGTTTGTATATCTATATAAATAGAGGATTTAAGATCCATTGGTATTGAAACAAGCTACCGATGGTCTCCGAATGGGAATATATCAATTAAAATATACCACCCGATTATTCAATTTATCCAAAATGTTTAATGGATTTTGGAAAAATTTTAAATTCAAGAAAAATCTCCACAGTAGAAATTTTAGATACAGGCTTACATAAATGTCACCGCCGCATATTTTGTATTTGGTATATTTAATTCCAAATGGGTACAGATCTATTATTAAGTTTTTAAAATATTGCTCAAATATTAGCCGGACATATTGTAATTTTGCAACAAAATTGGGTTTCGAAATGATCATTTGGAGAGTAATATACCTTCATGCACACAATACTGAGCGCAGAATCCCATATTGATACTCTATATTGTAATAATCCATCGTTTTAAAATTTTGAAGTTTTTTTGCTGCATATTTCAATCCAAGAAACTTTAACATAGCATAACATATTTTTATGACCACTATTTCATCATTCTAGTATCATTTTAGGCGATAAATTTGTTGAAAATATTCTTGAAATTTCCTAATTTTTATGACCGCAATAGTTAGATTATGGAACAAATCTGGCATTAATTTCTATAAACAAATGTATGATCTGTGAACATGTGGTAAGCGTACCTATAATCTAACATTAATAGCCCACACAATGTGAGGTTATCGCTCAATTATGAATTTTTTTATGCTGCCGCAATAAAAAAAAAGAAAAAAAACAAATATTTAGCAATTTAGAAAATGTGATGAATGTGTTAAATAATATAAATTGAATGTTTTAATAAACTATCTAGTTATTTCTGGAAGGCTTGGGTCGTAGATGAAGTTCAAAATTAATATTTAACCCATTAACGCCCAAAAGAAAACTGTCGGTCAAAATTTGCTTTAAGGGAACCCCCTCCATTCTCGATTTTTAAGATTAGTAACTATGCACACATATATTTGAAGATTTAAAATGGAAGAAAAATAATTTACAAAAATGTTTTGTTGTTGTTTTTTGTGATCAAAAAAAAGCCCTTATTTTTGATGGCGGGCATGATAACTCATCACTGGAACATCGGAATCCGAAAATTCCAACGGTGTTAGAAAGAGTACATGTCTGGCTCTCGTATGAACTAGGATTATTGACTTCGCTCTAAAATTAACAAAATGGCGGACCTTTGAAAAAATATTTTTGGAAAATCGCCGATTTTTGACCAAAAACCAAATTAAACAAGTGAAAAAGCGTTAAGTTCGGCCGGGCCGAACTTTGGATACCCTCCACCATAGATATACTAAAAGGTAGTTGAAATGAAAATGTAGGGAAAATACCAAAACCATAATGTGAACCATGTTCCAGAAAATGTTGATTTCATCCAACCTGTGCATATCTTATTATTCTTCCAAACTTAGTTCAGGATCGAAAATGTGGACTATCGGTCCACTCCCTCTGATATCTCCCACACAGGTGCTAGGCCTAAATGCGGGTTATAGTTCATGTATAGTTCATTATCGAACCTTACGTTCTAACTTTATCTCGATATCCTCCGCAGGTTAAATGATTACGACAGACTCTTAGAACTAAACCCAAAACGTGGAACAAATTAGATAACTATTTTAATATAAAAAAGGGGGTTATATGGGGACTACCCCAAAAAGGTGGCGAATATAAATAATTTTTGGTAAGGAGATTTGTTACCATATACGACTACAAAATACCAAATTGCAACGAACCCCAAAATACCGAATATTGGGGGTACCCTTATATGGGGGCTACCCGAAAAAATGGACATATATTCATAATTTTTTGTGGAGAGATTTGGCACCTATTAAAAACTCAAAATATTAATTTACAGCCAATTCGGTGGAAAAATACGATCAAAAACCCCCCAAAATACTGAAAATTAGGAGGAAACGTTATATGGGGGCTACCCGAAAAAGTGGACCTATACTCATAATTTTTTGTGGAGACACTTAGTACCCAATAAGAACCCAAAGTATCAAATTTCAGCGAATTATTATTATTATTATTTATTTATTCATTTCAAAGCCAAGCCAAAAAGCCTTATATGGCCAGTATACTACAAAATAAACTTAGACCAAATTAAAAATATAAATTTTAAACACTAGTATTTCTTTTCATGTTACATTTCTTCAAGCTCCATAAATATTCATTAAAAGTAATAGAAAAAAATCATTTGAATAAGAACTACTCTGAATTGATTTACAAAAACATTAAAGTAAAATATTAAGTAATTACAGAAATTTATCTTCAGTATTCAACTACTCAAAAAATTCAGTTGTAAAACTCGGTCAAGAACCCCAAAATACCGAAAATGGGGGGTACCCTTATATGGGAGCTATGCCTAAACGTGGACCGATATATCCCATCTTTGAACTTGACCTGCCTGCAGACAAAAGACAACCCTATGCAAAATTTCAGCAATCTATATTAATTCCTTCAGAAGATAGAGTGATTACAACAGACGGACGGACAGACGGACGGACATGGCTAGATCGTCTTAGAATTTTACCCTGATCAAGAATATATATACTTTATAGGGTCGGAAATGAATATTTCGATGAGTTACAAACGGAATGACAAAATTAATATACCCTCCATACTATGGTGGAGGGTATAAAAATAAGGAAGATATTCACCGATTGGCTTTATCCTAGTTCATACGATAGCTATACACTCACAGATGTGTAAAAATTTGAAATCGATTGGGTTATTAATTTTTGAGTTATCGGGCCCGCCATACGCAAAAGAGAAAAACGCTTTTAAAGTTTGAGAAGCCCTTTAGCCGTCATTTGATGCTGACACAATAAATCGGCTATTTCTTCAAGAGTTCTTGAGGTTTTCATATGAAATTTTGTAGGAACATTCTTGAATTAGTGTAGATTCAAATTAAATCAAAAAAATTGACCCCGAGAATGGGGGGTACCCTTAATTGATTTTTAATAATTCTTTACCGACTAAATAAAAGGGATTTCATAAAAAACCTTAAAATTCATTGCTCACTTTTGCGAAAAAGAGGCGCCCCTACTTAAGGACCTTATCTTACCGTTTAGCCAAATTTTTCACTTGAATTTTATTTCAAATATAACACGCTTCTCTACACGTAATCGATATATTATACTCCACGAATTACTAACTTTAAATCACTTGGTATATTTAATAACAGTAAAACTTTTTACCAAACACAACTGAACTGATATTACAAACTGAACCGAGATTAATAAAAAATAACACTTGTTTGGTCCTTGGGACCACGTGTTCTTGTTTATAAATCACACCTTTAAACAGATGTCCTCATATGGGGACAAAGGGCGGTAATGGGTTAATTACTTTACAAAATCGTTGCTGATTAATAAAAAAATGCATTAAATCAACTTTAACGTTGTGTTAAAATTAAACCTATTCACACCTACAATCAACAACAAATCTATTATTAGAAGAAAAAAACATCTGACATGGCGCTTAGAATACTAAACGAATGCGGTAATGTCTGGATGAACATTTCTCAGAATTGCACTATGTAAACAAAAATCTATCATTTAATCAATCACTCAATCAAATGCAAATAATAACAATGGAATAATTCAATGTGTTAATATTTTAGTACAATTGTATGTAATTGTTTACATTTAATTTGCATTCCCTCAAGCAATGTTCGAAATGTTGTATTTTCAAAATAAACAATAAGAGAATATAAACAAATTAAATAATATCACTGTAGTCAGTGATGTCAATTGCATGTGAAAGGGGTACATTTTTTAATTAGTTATCAATCAGCTGGGCAGGTAGTAATTAACATTTATGGTGGACAGAACAGATAGGAAACATTGTTAACCAAATAATATCAATATCGAAGAGTGAATTCCCTTTTGAACTGCAAACCTCTAATTAGTGCAAACTGGCACTAAAGATGGACACTTAATGCGTAGGCCTGGCTTTTATACCCTTCACCATACTGTGGTACAGGGTATTATGTCTTTGTGCATATGTTTGTAACAGGCAAAAGGAAACGAGATATACACGTGGTTCCTTTTGAGAATATGCATAGAATCACTTTCTGAGTCGATTTATGCATGTCTGTCCGTCTGTAGATGTTAAATTGTAAACAAAGTACAGGTCGCATTTATGATCTGATTTGGATGAAATTTGGCACAATTCACTTATTTGGCCCAAGAGCGAACCCTATTGAAATGAAAGAAAATCGGTTCAGATTTAGATATAGCTCCCGTATATAGGTACCCGATTTAAGGTAAATGGGGCACCAAAGTCCCTATATATCTTTCGATTTAATGAAATTTGGCATAGCGCTTGAGTCTAGAATGTGTGTAAAATTTGTTGAAAATTGGTTCAAATTTAGATATAGCTCCCATATATATTTTGTCCGATTTAAGTTAAATGGGGCACCAAAGTCCCTACATATCTATCGATTTGCACAAAATTTGACATAGGGTACTGAATAAGCTCCAGAATGATGAGTGCTAAGTTTCGTGAAAATCGGTTCAGATTTAGATTTAGCTCCCATATATATTTTCGTCCGATTTATGTAAATTGTGCACTAAAGACCCAAAGTTTGGCCGACCGGGACACAATTTTGTACAATGTACTGAAGTTTCTAGAATTGAATGTTTTGTTTGTTGAAGTATTTTTAACAACCTCTTTTATATATTTGTTCGCTCATGACAAGTATATTTACAGATTTTTTTCTGTTTTTGTATTTACACTGGATGTTGTTGTTCTGTATGTTCATGGGGATTTTCGTGCCTTTGAGATGGAAATCTGTTCCTATCATAGCCCGTGTGTTAAGTTTCGAAAAAATCGGATTGGATTTAGATTTAAATTCGTTCAATTTCATGTCAAAGTTCCTTCGAAAATGCGCCGTCTGTTAGGATACATATGTAGAATATACCCCAAGTGGTGAAGGTATCATATAGTCGGCTCAGTATAGCCGATTTATTGTGTCAGCATCAAGTGACGGCAAGAGGGATTTCAAACTTTAAACGCATTTTTCTCGAAGCCGTGTTTTTACGAATGATGGGCACGATAACTCAAATATTTATAATCCAATCGGTTCCAAATTTTGACACGTTTCTCGGGGAGTGTATAGTTATCGTATGAACTACGATAATGCCAATAGTTGTAGGACTTCCATATTTTTTAACTTAGATCAAAATAGGCGAATTTCCAAAACAATTTTTTTTCAAAGGTCCGCCATTTAGTTAATTTTCGAGCGAAATCAATAATCGTAGTTCATACGAGAGTCAGACATGGACTCTTTCTAACACCATTGGAATTTCCGGATTCCGATGTTCCAGTGAGGAGTTATCATGTCCGCCATTAAAAATAAGGTATTTTCTTTAATCACCAAAAACAACAAAAAATGAAGGAGGATTGAATCGTATCCACACGGATGCAGTTGAGAAAGCATTTCGAGAATATCGTACGAATTCCATCCTCGGAGATCACCCGCCTACGAGAACTGCAGAAGAGCAGCAGCTACCTCGACAAATCACAAATGAGATCTGGATGGTGTAGCCGCCTCAATTCATATTGGGCACGAATTGATTGAGAGGTCGCCATTATCTGCCCGGCATGTGGTAACGGACCACATGACACGCTACACCTATTCAACTGCACAGCCAAACCCACTTACCTAACCCTATCTTCTCTTTGGACTCATCCGATATAGGTCGCAGCCTTCCTGAATTTGGAGTTAGAAGTAGAACCAGATTAAGGAGAATAAGAAGAAATATACAGCAGTACAAGCTGCTACAACAACAAGAATAACAACCAAATTTTGCAAATTATTTATCTGCTCTTTTAAATCTTCAATTATATATGCCCCAGCCCAATGAAATTCTTAAAAATGTAAAATCGAGAATGGGGGAGATCCCTTTAAGGTTGGCGAATCAAATGGAGAACGAAAATATATTCGTTCTATTTATTGACATACATATTTTCGATTGACATACATATGTCAAAAATTCGTGACATGATTCTCTACGATAATTTAAAATTAATTTCATATAAAAGTAAAAATTAAAAGTTTCAAAATTTCGAAATATAAATTGATTTTTAATTAACACTTTTGTATGCTGCTAATGTACAAAGTGGTCGTCATTTTTGGACTACTGAACATGAAGACTTTAAAAAACAAAGAAACGTATTTAGAATTGGACAAGAAATATTTTTTGTTTTTGCTACAGTTTTGGCGAATTCTCTTTGAAGGGAGGTGGTGTCGTCATTAGCGTGTGAACGTGCCAAAAATTAACAAAATTGTTGTTATACACCATCCCATTAAATTTGATTTTATTTTTTTGTGTTTAGCTGTTTGGCATTCCACACAGTGATACTTGATTGAAGGTACCTCCATTATCTGCCATTTAGAACAATATCTGCCAGAATTGACCTACATTTTGTGTGTTTCAAGAATATTTGAGTGATTTAAAATAGATCCACAAAGAATATTATTTTTAACATTGTATTTAAGGTTGATATATTTTTCGTGTGAGTGATTTTTATTGGGTGGGTATTCCACATCGGGCACTTGGTGGAGAATAATGACATAAACGTTTGTTTAGTTATAGTATTCATTTCAAAATATATGTAACTTTCACTAGCAATAATATTTCAACTTACAATAAATAGTGAGGTCACAGCAACTTACCTAAAAAATAAAAAAAAAAAACAATAATTGTTAGTGGAAGGAAAAAATTATATAAGGTATTAACAAAATATTAATTAATAAAAAATAAGAATCGCGTTTAAAATTTTTAATCAATTTCTGATTTAATACAAGTAAAGTTTTGGAAAATGTACTAATTCTAACCACAATCAATGACTACACCTTTTTCAAATGTTATTCAAAACATTTCAATTGCAATTCGAGAATTTCATTTGTAATTCGAAAATTCAATTTGCAATTCATAACATTTCAGTTGTAATTCGAGTATTTAATCTGCAATTCACAACAATTCATTTGTAATTTTAAACTTTTCATATGTAATTCAAAAAATTCCATTTGCATTTTTAAGAATTTCATTTGTAATTTTTTATTTGAAATTCGTAGAGTTTCATTTGAAATTCATAAAATTTCACTTGTAAATCATAATATTTCAGTTGTAATTCGTAAAAATTCATTTCAAATTCTTATCATTTTATTTCAAATTCGAATAGAATAAATAAATTGAACAATAAGTGGGGTAGATTTTTTTATGTAGTGAAAAATAGTATTAAAAAAACTAACACGCACACACATATATATACGTGAAAAATTTACTTTGAATATATTACATTAATATGTACATACATTTTTACCCACCTTAATGTGTTACACATTTTTTGGGTGTTTTCAATAACATTTTTAATGAAATGTTATTAATTTCAAATCAAATATTACGAATTTCAAATGAATTTATTTGAAAGTTGAATGGAATTTTATGAATTTCAAATGGAGTTTTTAGAATTTCCAATGGAATTTTACGAATTTCAAATGGAACTATATGAATTTCAAATGGAATTCTGCGAATTTCGAAAGGTTTTCTATGAATTACAAATGAAATTCTCGAATTACAATTGAAATGTTATGAATTGCAAATGGAATTCTCGAATTGCAAATTATATGTTGTGAATTACAAATGGAATATTCGAATTATATTTGATATGTTTTGAATAACATGTGAAAAAGGTGTAGTAGAACATACTTTTCTCTAAATGACACTTTTCTAAAACTATCAGATAGATCAGATAAACAATCGGTCTCCTGCAGATTTTAAGACTCTAATAATTATATGATTAAAAAATAGACTCAGTTATGTCCACCAAGGATTGGTATTCCATGGATCACGTTTTTAGACCGATAAGGGGATCCCCCATTCCAGTTTTCTAAGAAATGTGCTATACAATTTAAACCAAACTTATAATTCAATTTTGAAGCGTTATTCTGTACTTATATATCTATCGTATTTAGTATAAATCAGTGGATGAAAGTAGGAAATTTTTTAAAAATTAAATTTCATATGTCGGCTATTTTTTTTTAGTTTTTGTGCGATGATAATTCTACTAGAGCCAGACACGTACTCTATCGAATGCCGTCGAAATTTTTGGAATGGGGCGTCCAGTGATCGGCCGCTTTAAAATCAACAAATTTATATTGATACGTACTCTGGGTCCCCTTAAATTGCTGAACATTTTTGTTTAATGAAGTTCAAATGTAGTGAATATTGGACCATTCCTTTCCCAAAAAAATCACCAAAATACCTTTTTAAAAAATCCCCTATGGACCAGAGATCCCATTTTTTTTGGCCATAATTAGAGCAGTGCGTTTCGGGGATGCTGATTACGATTCAGTAAGGAAACTGTAAGAATCAAATATGGCATATCGAAATTGGGGGTCACATTTTTTAAAACTTGAGTTAATCAAATTATTTTTGAACACGATTTGTAGAGTTATGGTCAGTAATGAAAAATGTGAATAAGGGGTAAAACTAGAAAAAATTTAATATTTCATTTCATAACAGTTTTTAATATCAAAATGGCATGAAGTCGTTGGTTTATGCATTATGTGTATAAAACTATGGCATACTTAAAATTTGAAATATAGCCGATTTCCTTCAAAAACGAACTCAAAATCTCCAAAATACCGAAATATTGGGAGTCTGTTTATGTAGGGCCCACCCCGAAACTTTAGAAAATGCTAATTTAAAATACTAAAATACAGTCAACTTCGTTTATAAACGCGTACAGAATCCCGAAAATATCGCAATTTGGGGGGCCTGTTATATGGGAGCTACCCTAAAAATTGGGCCAAATTTGATTATTTTTTGGTAGGAAGGTTTGCCACATCATAATAACCCAAATCGGCTGCATTTTGGTTGTAGGTGAGGCTTATATATTTTTCAATTGTATTTTTGTCTGATTTTTGGTTGTAGGTGAGGCTTATATGTTTTTCCCTTACACTTTTTAGTACTGATACTGATCGTGTAAACACGATACAGGCCACAGTTATGGATCAATCTTCACTAAATTTTGCATGTTAGATGGGTTCTGGCCAATGAAGACCCCTATTGTTCTTGGTAAAGATCGGTTAACATTTAGGGGATGGAATGGACCAACAGCTTAATTTTTGTCTGATTTTATGGTCGTTCTAGAGGCCACAATTATGGTCCAAACATCACAAATTTTTGCATGGTGAGGGGGATCGGGCGAAAAAATAAGCATAACTGTTTTGATAAAGACCGGTCAATATTTAGCGGGTCAAATGGGCCCTGACTTTTGTGTGAAAAATTATAAAATGATATTTTGGTTGACCTTTAAATTGTGTTGAGGTTGCATCGATAACGCCATCGGTAAACTAATAAGATAAGAGAATACCAATCCCTAAGGAAGAAGAAGCAGAAAGCTAAAATACTTTGCCGCTATTAAGAACCAAGAATTGTTTTAATACAAATAAAACATAAATAAAGACCGCCAGAGTCTATGATTAAAAATAGTGATTTATTTTAACCAACCAACACCAGTTCCTAATTAGCAACACGTAAGTATCGCCAGTATACTTGTTGTGTTGTCTACTATTCATATTAGTGTTGTTCGTCTTTGTGCAACAAATATTTTCGGTTCTAAAGCTACTCTGTAGATTTAGAACCCCTACAAGTCCATACGCCTGTATCGGAACTTGTACAAATTGATACCAATTATATTGTCGTATTTACTCGGATTTGGGAGTTACACTTACATATTTACAGGTGCTAACGTATTCAGATATTATTTAGTAATCCATTACCACACTGGAGGGCGGAAATATAGCGATGATCGCTTTGATATCTTCCATAAAGCTGCAGTTAGGCTCAAGGACAACACCTATCATATTTTTTAAATGAACTGGACCGAAAACTTTTTTTTTGTGCTTTGTCGATGGGAATCTGGACAAAAAAATTGAAGGGCTGTACAAAATATTAATATTTGGAAAATATGTCAGTGTAAGGAAGAGGTGCTGTGGATTTCTAATCGGTCAAAAGGGTGCAAATATCACGAAATATTGTCCAGGCTCAAAATAAACATCCGCAGAAAGTTAGAGTTCCGTGGTACTTGTGTAGAGTATCGTATGGTCGGCCCCGTCCGACTATACTGCTCCGCTCACTGGTTTTAATATGCTGCTGGAAGCTTGAAATGTAATATGTGATCAATATAGATATATGAATCGATCTGTTAAAGTCATAGAAATTCCATTTATGCATCAATATTTTTAATGCATCATTTGCATAAAATCGGACGGAAATATATGTGGGAGCTATGTCTAAATCTGAACCGATTTCAACAAAACTTAACACACGTCACTCTAGACTGAATTTGGTACGCTGTATAAATTTTAGTCTCAATCGGATAATTATTAGTCATTTTGTTGTACTATAATTGTGTTGTAGTTACCTCCTTTTGTTCCAGAAAATAGTATGTTAAAAAAAACTTAATTGACATAAAACATTTAAAAACCAATTTTTTTTTCAAAAAAAAAAAAAAAAAAAATCTTTGAATAATTTCTAGCCATACTCCATTTTATATAGATTTTATAACGTTTCTTGTTTCTCCTGTAAAATTAGTAAAATTGTAGTTACGTCCGTTTGCATTTATGGTGACGATATGCGAAACTTTTGATTATTATTTTAAAATTACTGACAATTTTCCCTTTCATTATAATCATCAATTCCAACTGTGTAATTGGCCTTCATTTCATGTTAATATTTTGGCACATGTCAATGTTTTGTTCTTTTTCAAATACAATATATACAAAAATATTTTCGACTCCTTTTCATCTGTAAACCGTGACCCGCAATGATATAAAAATTGTATCTGAAACTAAAACGGCATTTACATTAGAACTTTTTTCTGGGTTAACCTGCATCATGAGAATTTATTTGACATATATACAATGGAATTGACAATTTAAACCCACTGGGTTAACGAAATCCAGTACAATGTAAACGTACTATAATAGAAAATTTGATTTGATCCCAATTTTCCACATCGTACTATTTTTACCCCAACAAAATTTCAAAATCATGAAATTCATCCCCTAATTCATCCCCTAAAAAATTATTGTAAACATGAAAATCTTCCTCAAAAAGTTTTTCGCAATTTTTCACTCCATCGTCGTATTTGCTCCTTAAGACAAAAGAAAAAAGTCAGTCCATATTCATTTATTGGTTCTCATACGAATATTAATGTTTACAATATTCCCTTCATATTATCAATTGGGTCTGAAATTTATAAAATATTACTACCATACGAAGAAAATAACTATTATTATATTCTCTCATGTTTAAAACAATGTTGAACAGGTGGAACAACTTTAGATAAGATAAAGATTTCTAAGGTTCTATAAATTTCTTATAATAGGAATATTTTTTATTCAAAGTTTGGTAAGAAAATGATTTATTTCGGTTTCATGTATTGCTACACACATATGTATCAAATAACATAATAAATCTGTTTACATTTGTTGGACAAAATTACAATACAAAACCCTAAAGATATAACATATTACGGAAAATTCAGTCTGAACACATTTTGTCACCAATTTAATAACAAACGATTTGAATGGGCAGGGGGTATGAACAATCAGTTTTCTATTGGACAATCGAGACACAATAAAGCGTCATTAATTAATCGAACGGGACACAAAACATACGTCGTCATTTATAAAATACCGATAAGATTCAAAATAAAAGAATTTAACACCCACGGATGGTAAACAAGAACAATATGAAGTATTAAAGACTATTTCCGTTTCCAATTTCGATTTATTAGACCCACAAATCTATTCAAAGAAATGCATTTAGTAATTTAAAATATTTTAATGCCCCGTTCATTGTGACATTTGAAAACAATGCATCCTTTGTATTTTATTCTTAAGCAAACAAATTTAAGTATATCTTAAAAAAAAACTAATGGAATTTATTAGAAAAAAAGATAACTAATCTTGTGA
Source organism: Musca vetustissima (assembly GCF_032173495.1). Taxonomy (NCBI): domain Eukaryota; kingdom Metazoa; phylum Arthropoda; class Insecta; order Diptera; family Muscidae; genus Musca; species Musca vetustissima. The sequence goes on along the minus strand of NW_026876942.1, from coordinate 91,795 downwards.
TTAATATTTCAATGTAGAATACAAATGGAAGACACTAAAAATTGATCGTGAGCACCTTTCTATGACAGTCGAAAACTAAGTATCTAATAACAAAATAAAATTCGATTTAATGAAGACATGGGAACAATAATGAATTTTTGGAAAATAGAATATATGTAATGAAAAGACATTCATTCATAAACTCAATTATACGTTTAACATTTAATTAATTTAAAATATCATTATTATCCACATAAGACGACGCCAGTGAACGAACTGAAGCACAAAAAGACGCCCAACAATAATATAATGAGTAGACAAAATTAGAATAAAAAAAATGTCACTAATAGTGTGTATAAATAGAATTAATTTGCTTGTTAATACTGTATGCCTACACATTATTCTCACGCACTGTTTTTAAAAATTAAATAAAAAAAACTAAGTCTCACTATTTCTATCCGGAAGTTTTGATAAAAAAAATTGTATATACAATTTTGTGTAAAATCATCAGCGGTCATTGATGCCGGTAGTAAGTATTTATAAATTATAATTTTTAAACGAAAAGCTTTCTGTTAACGTAACAGTCAAACACACATAAAAGCTCGCTCTCATCTTTATAATGAAAAATATAATGTTAAATGTGAGATTACTCACTGTTAACTCAACTGAATGATCATGGGGGGCCAAGAAATTGCTGTTATATTTCGTGAGTGTGGAGAGACAGAGAGCATACAGAAATCTCAACCAACAGATTGGTTACAAAAACAAAAATCATGGAACCAACAAGTACTACAACCATACAACAACCTCAACGACACTAACATGGACATTGATCATGAATAGCAGCAGCAAAACACCAAGTTCATGATCATGGTCATGATCATTGCAATACTATTTTGGTTTGGTGTTTATTTTAAAAAGGGATGCCAGATTGATGTCTTTTTTGGGAAATTAAATGGTTTATATTTTAAGGGAAATGTAAGGGTAATAATTATTATGCCCTCCACTATACGGGGGATTGACTCGTATTAAGTTTGTCATTCAGTTTGCAATGGTTTTAAATATTCGTCCGCTAAGTATATATTCTTGATATGAAGACATTTCTAGGTGTATTTAGAATCGGCCGACCATTAAATCTCGATATTAATGTCAGTTTTTTTTTTAATCTCGACAGAGACTGCAATATTTAAAACAGACCGTTAACGTTTTGCAAATACATTGCGTTTTCTATTTGGATGTTTGTTATGGAGAATTGGATACATTAGTCCATGTTCTGATATATGTTTCATCTATATAACGGTAGCGTCTCAATTTTGGTTTCTTGAAGATTTTAGTCACATTTTTCAATCGAAAACGCCGAAATTTGGCATTCCGGGTACAACGAGGACGAGAAACATTTCGGCATAGAATTTTTGGTGTATGTAAATTTAAGTTTTAACTTAGTAATTATACTTTTGGGTGAACATTTTATGGGGCATATATGAACTCCTAAAGAACATAAACTTGATAAGTTCATAGTATATCCAAGGGGAATGGTTGACCTTTCAATGCATACTAATTATATTTATTTGTTTACTCGGACGTATTCTGATATTATTTAGAATTGTCATTACCATTTACGAAGCAAAAAAACTTTGATATTCTACATGAATAGAGATGGTATTTACCGGGTAAATACCCATTTGCGGGTATTTATTTGGGTATTTACTATATTGAATCGGTAATACAACATCTTACCCCATTTTCCAGGTTTCTGTTATCAAATCGATTTATAATGGATAGTTTTACGATACTTTAAAGACGTGGGTAAATACCCGAGTATTTAGCCAAAAATTGGGTATAAACTCACTACTTGACATAGGCGGCCAACATTTTGCTTACATGTTTTTAATGTCAAAGCAAATAGTAGTGTTGGCGGTTTATTTGGGATACCATTTGTATTTTGTTTTTGCAAAATAGTCAGGCTGAATCCCAGTTTGTTGTTTTTATAAAAAACAACTATTTATTAGTGGGGAATGTATGGCATTGTTTGCCGAGGGGTAAGGCAGGGAAGACTATAGTTTCGGATCACGCCACTGATCCTCATCAGTTCCCTTAGTTTTTTGTTGGGATATTCTCCCCAGAAGCTATTGCTTCTATACAAAAAACCTTTCATACCCAAATGTCTCTTGTAACAAAGCGAAGTACTTAGCTGACCAACGACATAAACTGCATGAGAATTTCGCTGGAGCCTCACTTCGAGGTTAACAAGGCATTTACAAACAATACCACACCTTTCCCACTGTTGTGTGTTGTCACATCGCGACAAATGCACACAACGACTTTGTTGGTGTTGCTAGTATACAGCAACAAACCAAACAGTTCAACCGTGCCTGCGTCTACAACTTCAGTAGTGTTGGCGGTTTATTTGGGATACCATTTGTATTTTGTTTTTGCAAAATAGTCAGGCTGAAAGCAAATATTGAAATGGAAAATGGGATCCTGGAATGGAAAATGGCACCCATATAACCGTATCTCCAGATTTAAGGTATTTTTTGTCTATTAGACACATGTTACGACCAAATTGGCTGTGATTTGGCACAGAGTGTTCTCTTTGGGTGCAAAATATTCATGCAGAAATTTATATATGTAGGTCCACGTTTTCTGGAAGCCCCATACCAAGATACCCCTATTTTGAGTATTTACCCAAAATTGAGTATAAACTCATTAATTGGCGAACCACTTGACATAGGCGGTCAAAATTTGGCTCAGAAGGTTTTTATATATACTGGTATGGGTAATAAGATATAGCCACCCATATAACCGTACCTCCCGATTTAAGGTATTTTTACCATGACATACAAAATTTATATTCTACGGCTTATATATTTTCTCTTGAAAACCCTATAATTTTCGATGATGGTCAGATGATATTGGGGGGATGAAAAGGACTAAAAACTAAATTTTGTCTTCCTTTCTAGACGTCGAATGGCTGTCGAAATGAACCCAAACGTTTTTGTGTAAAGTAACAAAATTTTAATCTTATTTAGTATTTTTTTTTTTTTTTTTGTATAGGACCTCTAATCGGCCAAGAGAGTGAAAATAACGCGAAATATTTCCTAGGTTTAGAATTTACCTCCGCGGTGGAAGTTGTGTAGGGTACCATATGGTCGGCCCCGTCCGAATATACTACTCCGCTTACTGGTTATAAATTATTCGCAGGTTACTGTGTATGTTAATTTAGGTATTAATGGTTCAGGACATATGGCTGCAATTTAGAGTTCCTGAGTGTTGAAGGGCGAAAAAATTTTTCACAGCAAAAATATAGTCCCTATTTTTACGTGATTCACGTTTCGGTATATCAGCCATATAAGGGCACCGTTTAATTTTGTCGGAATATTATAAGCTGAAATGTGACGTTTCGGGCCTTAGAGGTTAAAAAAAAACTTTTGCAGAATATTTTCAATATAGGTCCATATTTTCATATGACTCCCATAGAAAACGTCTTCGTCTTGGCTAGAAAACTTCCTAATATAGGTTCACGTTTTGGTATATACCCATATTTTCGAAAGTTTTGACTCCTTTTTCAGTAAAATTTTGAAATGAGAACTTTTACCCAAATAAGTAAACTTTTTCTAAGTAGGTGTTATCTGCAATTCCAGGGAACAAGTTCGCAGAAAAATTTTAATAGAGGTCCATGATTTCTAAAGGTTTATTTTGTTCTTAGTAACTATTATTTAGAATTCGGAATTCTTGGACAGTAGGAAACATATTTATATATTTTCAATATAGACCCATGATTGTTAAATGTTCGTTCAATTTTCGAGAAGCTGAAGATCCTAATCGTATTTTTTATCTAGCAGGATAATTCCCAGCTCAGTGAAATTTGGAAATGCAAAATTTTACCCAAATAATGGTAAAGCCCGCCGAGTTTGGTATCAGCTTTTCTAAGTAGGTGTTATCTGAAATTCCAGGGAGCATATTTGCAGAAAAATTTTAATATAGGTCCATGATTTCTAAAGTTATTTTGTTCCTAGTAACTATTATTTGAAATTCGGAATTCTTGGAGAGTAAGAAACATATTTATATATTTTTCAATATACACCCATGATTGCTAAATGTTCGCCCAATTTTCGAGAAGCTGAAGATCCTAATCGTATTTTTTATCTAGCAGGAAAATTCCCAGCTCATGGTGGTGCGTATAGCTTATTTTCCAGCCGAAGTAACTGTTATTTGGAATTCCGTGTTCTGGAAGTAAGCGGGAACTTTTTATATAGGTCCATGGTTCATAAAGTTCCACCTAATTTTCGATAAAACCTCAATGTAACAAATATTCTTGGCAAAACATTTAACGTTGATGCTGACACAATAAATCGGCTATATCTTCAATAGTTGTTGAGGTTTTCTTGAATTAGTGCAAGTTCGGTTTTAATAGAAAACTATTTTTTTTTTTTAAATCGAGTGCAGCTGTCCTCTCTCATTATAGAGGAGGCTATTGGACGTTATATTCGTTCGAGATTAACTTATGGGGTTCCTCGACCCGCTCCAATATACCCAATACAGATTCACATTTTAAAAACTAATGCACCAAATTGTAGTTCATATATAAAAATGTGGGGCTTAGTATATAATTCCAAAACAGTTTTATTATTAAGATGTTTTGAAAACCTTATTTTCCCATTTGAAGCCTCCTTCTATATTTTGAAGAGTTTTTTTTTGAAATTCTAAAGAAGTGTTTTGAACAGTTTGATCTATAAATAAAAATAAATAGATTTCTTCAAGCGTTGTATATGATTTAAAATGTTTTCTAAAATATTTGTTATAAACCACATTAAATTGTATATAAATTCCAAAATCAGATAAATATGCTATTTGTGCATCGAAAGAAATATGCAAGCCACTCTTGGAAAATCTATTTCGTTATACAATTTACATGATGGATTCCTGCTCATTTTTTGTGCTTCATACCAGGCCATTCCACAAAATATACTCCATATTTCCCAACAATATGGTAACATTCCAATCCACACTCTTGGGGATTTTATAGGCTATGTAGCTATTGCAGTTTCAGTTATTGAGAAAAAAAAACGCCAAACAAAAAATACGCGCATTGGAGAGATTTTTCGTTTTTCGGACTCAATGAATTTACAGTTAAATTAATAACACCACTGAGGAAATGTGTAATAAAAACCGTGATCGTGCCAAGTAGCCAGCCACGGCAAGCCAAGCCGCTTCATACGCCATACAAAGGTATGGAGTTGTGAACATCTATCGAACAGGTAGCCTGGCCAGCAAAGGAAAAACAAAACCAACAACAACATAAACAAGATGGATATGCGCGCATGCGTGCATGTCTGATGGCTGCTATGATGGTTGGTGGTGTGGTATGTCGAAGACTTTGACTCGAAGTGTATTCCACAATTTTGTTTTATTTATTTCTTTCTGTTCATTTCGTCGCCCATTGTTGTTGTTGTTTTTGTTCTTATTTTGTGGTAACCACCACTATGAGGATGAATAGTTGAGGATGTTCTACTGTTATTGTTGTGTTCCTATGTTGTTTTTGTTATCAGCTGTATGGCAGTAAGTGCTCCCGAACCAACACACTACTTGAACGGTCAATGTACGTCTAGAATGAAATGCTTCGCTGACTTTTCATCATTTTTCCACACGTCATAGCAACAAAATGGGCTTTATGATAAATCATGGCGTTTTCTTAACGAAAAACAGGCATTAATTTGATATTTTTTTGGCATTGCTGCCGGGAATAAATCCAAGATTTTGTTTATGACCACCACATGAGGTATTTTTTGATGGTTTCGTTTTTTGTATTGTTATTCGGGTACTAAGTCTGCGCTCATAAAACCGTAACGTTTAAATCAGCGTTAATCTGAAATGAATGCTAAGAAGAGGAATGCTATTTTCCGGCATGTTTGGTTTGATCGGCAACAGGTTGAAGATGAGCAGCATATCGAAGATCGTCGGACTAACATGTATGACTGAGGGAAATGTTAATTTTAGTGATGTGTGTTTGAGAAGAAAGCGTGAGAGTTGTAAAATAAAAAGGAGAGATTTAAATGAGAACTTTCACCAATGATCATTAAATCAATTGGTTAAGAAAAACTATAAGAGAAATTGTGAGGAAGTGGTAAGAGATATGCATCTCTTTCGTGAGATAAGAGTATTGATAATAAAATACAAATAAACACGAGTTAATTCAATAAAAATGTATTTTCAGTGTATGTTTGAAAAACGCTTCAATTTGTACTTAAAAAATTAAAATGTGCAGACCTGTGGCCATAATTGTTCAAATATTTACCATTAATTTGAAACATAATTCATAAATGAGAAGACAGAAAATAATCTTCGGAGGTTTACTGGATTGTACTGAAAAATTAGCTTGAGAAATGGATCGTCTTGAACACATTTTTTTTAAAAATCTTAAAAAATATTTTTAAAAATTATACTCTTTATTCTTGATCTTAAAAAAACATTTTTAAAAAAATCTACGCCTAATACCTGGATTTTACGCCTTATAACTGGCATTGAAAAAAAAAACATTTAAACAAATCTACGCTTTATGAATAGGCTTGAAAAATAATTTTAAAAAATCAAAATCTACCCCTTGAAAAAATATATTTTAAAAAAACTACGACTTAAAAAAATATTTTGTTAAGAAAAAAATATTATTTTAAATTTAAGCATTCAAAATATTTTTTTTTAATCTACGCCTTGAAAAAATATTTTTTTAATCTACGCCTTGAAAAAATATTTTTTTTTAAATCTACGCCTTGAAAAATATTTTTTTTTTGAATCTACGCCTTGAAAAAATATTTTTTCTAATCAACGCCTTGAAAAAAACATTTTTTTAATCTACAACTTGAAAAATATTTTTTTTAATCTACGCCTTGAAAATATATATATTTTTTAAATATACACCTTGAAAATATATATATATTTTTTAAATATACACCTTGAAAATATATATATTTTTTAAATCTACGCCTTGAAAAAATATTTTTTTAAATCTACGCCTTGAAAAAATATGTTTTTTAAATCTACGCCTTGAAAAAATATTTTTTTAAAAATCTACGCCTAGATAGAAATATTTGTTTTAAATATACGCCTTGAAAAAATATTTGTTTAAAAATCTACGCATTGAAAAAATATATTTTTTAATCTACGCCTTGAAAAAATATTTTTTAAAAAATCTACGCCTTGAAAAAATACTTTTTTTTTAATCTACGCTTTGAAAAAATATTTTTTAATAATCTACGCCTTAAAAAAATATTTTTTTTAAATCTACGCATTGAAAAAATATTTTTTAGAAATCTACGCCTTGAAAAAATATTTTTTAGAAATCTACGCCTTGAAAAAATATTTTTTAGAAATCTACGACTTGAAAAAATATTTTTTTGAAATCTACGCCTTGAAAAAATATTGTTTTAGAAATCTACGCCTTGAAAAAATATGTTATAGAAATCTACGCCTTGAAAAAATAGTTTTTTTAGAAATCTACGCCTCGAAAAAATAGTTTTTTTTAGAAATCTACGCCTTGAAAAAATATATTTTTTAAAAAATCTACCCCTTGAAAAAATGTTTTTTTTTTTAAATCTACGCCTTGAAAAAATATTTTTTAAGAAATTTACGCCTTGAAAAAATATTTTTTAAGAAATTTACGCCTTGAAAAAATATTTTTTTTAAATCTACCCCTTGAAAAAATATTTTTTTTTAAATCTACGCCTTGAAAAAATATTTTTTAAGAAATCTACGCCTTGAAAAAATATTGTTTTAAGAAAACTACGCCTTGAAAAAAATTTTTTTTAAGAAATTTACGCCTTGAAAAAAATATTTTTTAAGAAATCTACGCCTCGAAAAAATATTTTTTTTTATCTACGCCTGTCTATTGGCTTGCCTTAAAACATATTTTTAAACAAAAAATCAGCGCTTAGTCCCTGAAAAAAATTGTGCTATGATCTTGAATATACCGACCTTTTGACCATTGTATGGGGGTAATGTATATGATTCATGGACTTATATTGAATATTTTTGATAGGGAGATTTTGTAGGTAGAATATAGCTAAACCGTATTTGAATATTCCCCTAAGTAACACAGATTTCTACAATTTTAATTTCGAACAATTTCGAACCGACATGTTAGCAACATTGAAGAAAGAACTTTCTTTCTCTTTATTTTCACAATAATTTTCCAGGTCTCTCTCTTTTCTCACAACAGAATTTTACAATAAAAACTTACTTAACCTCTTAATCTTCATACCATTGCAAATAATGCTCCCCCTTTTTCCACCTGATTTCCATTCATACTACCAAATGATCATTAGCTTTTGATCGTAATTGTGGTTTGGGTTTGCGGTTACAAAACTTGGATCTGTGTGGATTTTTCTTATGACTCACAAACACAACAATGTGGACAGAAGAGGACAAGTGTTGTTGCTGCTGGTGGTTTTTGGTATGACGACAAGAGGTTCTGGTTGAAACCAAGAGACTTTGGCATTGAGATCAGCAACACATGTGCGTGTATAGCTTTTTTGCTCGAAAACTCCAAGAATGAAAGAAAATGGCAAAAACTCGCGTTCTTTTTCCTTTTTACATACATAGAACCAGTGAACGAACGAACCAAACTAAACTTCAATTGTTGGCTGGTATTCTGAGCACAGCACACATTTGCTAAAATTGAGCGGATCTAAGAAGACGAAGAAGAAGCAGCAACAGCACCAGTACAACATTTGTTGGATGTGTGATGGTCATGGATGGATGAATTGCCACGATGATGATGATGATGACGATAAACAAAATGCGAGTTTGGTATGGTGGTATGATATTGCCTTGACTTTGGCCACCGCCACCAACAACAGCAACATCATCATAATGATTCCCATCATTTATACATTATAACAATTATGATCACGTTTATGATCATTGTTACGACGATGGCGAGGATGACAATAATTATGAATTTCATTTTGGCATTTGCTGTTTTTTCCCAACTTCTTCTTCTTCTTTGTAAAGCCTTTGGTTATTCGCTCCTCTCTCATTCGAGTTCTGTTGTAGTGACTGAGCCGTAATATTCTGGTTTTCTATCTTCAATTCTACTTCTTCTCCTTTTTTCCCAAAGAAGCTGGAGCATATGAGTATGGATGGATGGATATGGAGTGGCGCTGTGGTGGTTGTTGGTTGATTATCGTTTTTAGTTTTTTGCTGCTGCTGCCAACTTAGTTTTGCTCATTGTGTGCTGAAATGTGCCGAACGAAGAAAGAAGAAGTCTTCTAACTTATATAACAACTCATTACATTGGTAAAAGACTTTAGTTCTACGTCGACCTTACATTGGTCAAGATCGGTTACAAAAATTTCCTTAATTTCTTCTCCGTTCTTGAGTGTAGTGGATGTCGTTGTTGATTTTTTGCAAAACAAAAAAATATTGAAAATTATTCCTTGACTGATTTCAAATAAATACGGAGAGGAATTATAAAAAAACATATTGTAAATTTATATGAATTGAAAAAAACGAAATTGATGAGAATATTTCTCGCATAAAAGTAATTGTGGATTTATATGAAACAAAATATTGAATGTAAACAAAGCATATTCTTTTAATTTATTAACACAAAACATATTGGTGCTGAAAACTGAAAACATAATTTTTTTTTGAAGTGAAACAACAGGTGTTGAATATAAAAGTGTTTCGGTAAAATTGTGAATTTTTACGAAGAGTTTTTTTTTAATAAAACACACACTACGAACCTTTGATAAGGTGAGCTGAAATAATAATTTGTTTTTATAATAATATTTTAAAAATTAGATTTTTTCAAAGTTTTCATAGGCCAGAACGTGATAAAATTAAAATATTTACAATTTGCAATGGGAAGATATCCTGACATACTATTTTGCCATTGATTTTGCAATATTATGATATACTTTATTCATATCGTGAGACGAAATTTAATATCGGTTCATTTCATCATATGACCTTCATAAAACCGCACAGTCCGATTTAAACTTCAATGAATTATGTGGTTTTGTAGCTACAATTTAAAATGTTTGGTTCCAAAAAACGAACCAAAAACTAAACTAAAAACTAACGCTAAAAGCAAAAATATTTCACAATGCGTTTTTAGTACTTTAAAATATTTCATTTCTTAATCCACAATTAAATTTGATACTCGTGGTTTTCTTCTTGCAATTCGAATAATTGTAACTGTAATTCAATTTATTCCATTTGGAATTTAGACTATTCAATTTGCGATTCAAGTTATTCATTTGGAAATTCAAATTAATAAAATCTGTATTCAAAATATTTCATTTGAAATGTTTTGATAACATTGCAATATTTCAGAAATTGCAATATAACATATATCAAATGGAATTACTTGATTAGCAAATGGAAACTTTTGAATTTCAAAAGAAAGGATTCGAATTCCAAATAGAATAATTTGAACTTCCATTTAATATTTTTTTTTTGGTGTATTGAAAACCTGTAGCGATATTTTTAACTGATTTTGAATAAACTAGATTATGTTGTTTTGAATGGTTGAAACATATTTGCAATATTGCAAAATAAGAATATATAGACGTTGTTGAAAAATGTGTGTACAACAATTGTATAATTCTGGATTTGAAAAATAATGTTTCTAAATCGAATAGTTTTGTATTAATTGGTCAATATTAACAAATTTTACGTAATAGTGACCTTAAAAGTTAAATGGTGTGAGAAATCGCTAAAACAGGTAGAAGCACTGAAAATATACCATTAACATTTGACATGTGTCAGTTAAGCTGAAATAGCTAAATCGGCTCTATTTTTTTCTGATGGAATTTCGTCCATGTTTTTAACCGACTATTTCGAAGAAACATAATAAGAGTTATATTGTCTGATAAGTCTTGAAAATGAACTTTGTCGATCGATTAACAGAAAAATTGGAACACGATATAAATATCGCAGTATTTCAATGGTAATCACAATAGTTTCTGCAAGAATTGAGATACAAAGCTGAAATATTGCCCCCAAATTTTAAGGATTTTATACTTATTTTTTAAATTGGTTGTATTGTGATATTCTAATTTCTAACCAAAAATTATCAACATCGGCTCACTTAACCCCACATTTAATTAGTCCCACCATTTTCAGAATTTTGAGAACATTTGCTGATTTTTGATATTAAGGGTTCTCATGAAGTTGGATATCCTTTCATCTTTATGTATGTCCTCATATAACGATAGCCCACATTTTTAATATTTTTAGAATTATAAAGACCGAATTGACTGAAATTTTATATTTAGGGTTATCTTGTGTAGCACATCTCCCCCATAAAATTCCATTATATATTGTAATAGTTTAGTGTCCATCAATTATAATTACGTTGACTTAAGAGAACCAAGATTATCAGTGGGCAGGTAAATCAATACCAAGGCTTGTTAAGGTTTGTAACTTTGCAGATATATATTTGAAGATGTAAAGGAAAAGAATATTAATTTTCAAACATTTTTTGTTATTGTTTTGTTGATGTTTTATGAGATAAAGAAAAGTCCTTATTTTTGATGGCGGGTATGATAACTCCTCACTGGAACATCGGAATCCGAAAATTCCAACGGTGTTAGAAAGGGTACATGCCTGGCACGCGTATGAACTATGATTTTGACTTCGCTCAAAAATCAACAAAATGGCGGACCTTTGAAAAAATATTTTTCGAAAATCGCCTAGTTTTTTTACCACAAACCAAGTTAAAACATAAGGAATATATTGACCGAATAGATTTATCCTACTTTATACGTAGCTATACACTCACAGAGAAACGTCCCAAAATTTTAAATCGATCGGATTATTAGTTTTTTTGTGCCCGCCATTTGAAAAAACGCTGTTTGGTGAAAAATGCGTTTAATGTTTGAGAAGCCCTCTTGCCGTCATTTAATGTTGTGTTATTAAAAACAAATTTTGAAAAAAATTAGTTGTAGCATGAAGGTTGGTAAAATAAAATAATTTATTTAATTTAAAGTCGATTTCTATAAAATAATTTATAGACATCAATAACCGTGTTACATTTGTACCCATCCAAATTCATTCAAACATTGGACTACCGTGCGGTTTTTTGTTTTAAATTAGTCTTCATGGATCTGATCTAGATGTAGGAACTCAAAATTATATATACATTAAAATAATATATATTAAAATCCATGTTTAAATGATAATCTATTACATAGTAACTTAACAATCATAGTAACTTCGTTATAGCTTTCGAATGGGTGAAGTTTTTTAATTATTTTTATAGGGAATTTATTTAGGTGTTCCCCAACCCCTCTGCAAATAATTATCATTTATGAAAATAATACAATTTTGTTTTATATGGGACAATTTTCCGATTCTCCGGATGTGGCCAGTGGATGCAAGTTTAATCTTCTGGTATCACAATAGAGAGATATTTTTATATAATAGATAATACATATAATGCTATAAGTAATGTACAGTGTACAATGCTATAAGTAAAAATATTGTTAACTTCAATAGGTCGAGATTAGTGTATCTTGCACCATAAGGTAACTTAACTTCATGGATGCTAAGAGATCGTCACTCATATTAATAAAAATGGAATGTATTAAAAAAATAATTAATTTATTTTAATCATGCCGTATGGTGTTCAATGCGAACTCCTTCTGCTTCGACATGAGATAACCGTCTGATCTTCTATGAAAAGCTCTTTTCCTCTGGGATAAGAAGCCTCCTGGTCTATAAAAATACCTTCTATATAACCATTTTTAGCAGTAGTCATTCTACAAGAAAATACCTTGTGCTCATTTATGGCAAGGCCTTTTGTTCTGAAATAAGAACAACTCCTCCTGCGCATTGAAAAAGTCTTCTGATCTTCTATGAGGGCCATTTTTAGTCTTCTACGAGAAATTTTATTCTTCTATGAGAAGCCATTCAGAGAGCTTTATCTGTTTCGCTATGATATAGCATTCGGATCTTCTATGATCAAGTTTTCTAACATAAATTCTACTGAACTCTTATGAAAAGTATTGGAACAAGTGCCAACAGAAGCACCCATTTTTATTATTCCAAATAAATTCTGATAATTATCTAATTACGTACCACAATAAACCATTTAATGACATCTAATGGATTTAGAATGTTTCTTTTAATTATGGTCATTGACATTTTGGGGACTATTTTCAATTTCCCGTGAAGCAATAAACTTTTCATTATTCATTTTCCATAGAAAATTTCATAAGAAAAGCAAAACAAAAAATTAAAACATTTATTACCACTTTTACCGAACTCTGTGCACTGCACACTCACTCTCGTTGGTGGCCATGGTCAATACTTTCCATTTAAGGCCATTAACATTTAATTTCAATATAAAATGTAATAAAAATTCATGAAAGTAGTTGCAGCCATGGTCAAGATGCATTTATATTTCATTCATTCCTTGGGTTTAACCTTTGTGGCCAGGCGGCTGGTCGGTAAGTCGGCTGGTTTGCAACACAAAGCAATTCTCATGGTTAAATGATAATCATGTTGACTTTTTTCTAAACTTTACTGGTTCTTCCTGCCAGCTTGCAATCCTAGTTATAAAGTTTTTTTTTCGTTTCATTGCTTGTTATTGTGAAATTGTACCGAAACCACAATTTTCATGGACAAAAACTCTATAGTATTTCCTTCTAAATCTAAAAAGGCTAGCTGGTGGAGAAGAACTCATTCATTCAACCAAAAAATATTGTCCACTCAGAGTATTTTATATGATATGTATGTAAGAGACTGTATGTCTTTCTATCTTTTTTTTTGGGTTTCTTTGGCATGCTATTATCATCATCTGCAATTTAAGGTTATGATATTGTGTTTGTGTGAAGTGCCGGCCGATCGGTCGATCGGTGGGTCCTAAAGTGACCGAACGATTATAGACTGGGCGACGAATCTACCAAACAACCGTCCAACCAACCATCATTACAGATGGGCATGCGTTATTGTAATGAAAAATAATAATAAGGGATCTGGCTTGTGATTCCAATTTTACCACTACCTACTTCTGTAGGGACATTGAATTGTTGTGGACATCGTTTTTTTTTTATTATTTTTTTCGTCAGGACATTTTTTGTGGCTGTGCAGCAGGGGTAAACTTTGTCTGGGTTATATTCTTCCTTCTCATGGTTGGAATTATTTAAAAGTTTTATTTTTCTATAAACTATTCCCTTGTATAGGAAGATAGTTTCGCATACATATCGGTTTATTTTTTACTTTCGGCTTGTTGAGCACCACAAACACATATGGATGGACACATAATAAAAGCTTGATAAATACCACCTATTAAAAATCGTATTTTTTGTGTGTGTGTCCCTATAAATACTGCCATGGCAGGATGGAAATGTGAATAAAACGGGAAGGGTGAATTGTGTTCTGTGGTAGGATATTTTATTAAATGCGTGACTATTTTTTAATGGAATTATTTGTTTTTCTTTATGGTCAATAATATGCTAAAGAAGGGGTTGCCAGATTAATGTTGTAAATCAAAAAATAACATAATGTAACATGTTAATGTGACCGAAAATATCTTCTGGACATTTTAGTATTCTAGAGAAATACCTTATGGTATTCAATGAAAACTCATTCTGCTTGGTTATGAGATAACCGTTTGATTTCCCTTGCTTTTACGTAAGAAATTCTCCGGGTTTTCTATAAGAATACCTTCTGGACTTCTATAAAGATACCTTTTGTTCTCCTAGCAGTAGATATTATACAAGAAAATACATTGTGTTCTTCTAAAAATAAGCCTTTCGTTTTTGATCTGCTTTGGTATATAATAGTATTCTGATCTTCTATGAGGGCCCTCTATGGTATATTATGAGAAATGTTGTTTTTCTATAAGAAGCCCTTCAGAGAGCATCATTTGCTTCGCTATGCAATAACCTTCGGAGCTTCTATGATCAAGTTTTCTATGATAAGTCCATCGAACTTCTATGAGAAGCCTCTTTAGTTCTGCTATGAGAAACCCTTCTTTCTTTTATGAGAAGGCCTTCTGAGACTATATTTGTTTCGTTATGATATAGCCTTCACAACTTCTATGATCAAGATTTGCAGGATAAGCTCATCGAACTTCTATGAGAAGCCTCTCTGGTCTTCTATGAGAAGCCGACATCAAACTCTGGTCTTCTATGAGAAGCCTCTTCGGTCTTCCATGAGAAGTCTATCCGGTCTACTTTGAAAATAAATGTAGTTCTGCTATGAGAATACCTTTTTGGGGATCTATATAGACTTCGGAGAAAAGAAGTCCCTGTGAACTTCTATGAGAAGCCCTTCTGGCCTTCTTTGATCAAACTTCCTGGCCTTCTATTAGGAGCCCTTCATGTTTACTTTGAGAAAAAATGCTGCTCTGATATGAGAATACCTTCTGCTAAATGTTGTGGTGGTGTTCTATAAGAATAAGAGCGCCTATTTGCACTCTATAAGAAGTCATTGAGTCTTTAATTAGAAGTCTTTGTGATCTATAATAACTTCTCTGACATGAAAAGAAACATTTTATAGAAAATACATATTCAGCTGGGCAGTATATGAATATTTTTTTTCATATTCAGCTGACCTGAAATAACATTTTCTTTAAAAAATCCATATTCAGGCGATAGAAATTTTCTATATGAATACAAATTCAGCTGGGAACACTAGAAATTTTCACACAAAAAAATATATATATATAATTCTGCTGAACTGAACAAAATTATCTATTGGAAATCAATATTCATATGGGCTGAATATAAATTGTCAATGGAAAATTCCGCTGTGTTAATTTGTAATTTTTTATAGAAATTTCATATTCAGCTGCGCTTTATAGTTATTTTCTATATAACATTAAAATTCAGCTCGGAATGGAAAATATTCCATAAAAGAATCAATATTCAGCTTGAGTGAATATAGAATTTTGAGAAAATCCACTCTAAACTTGGCTGAATTAAAAATGACAATTGAAAATCCATATTCGGCTGTGCTACACAGAAATCGTTTATATAGAATATTAATTTTCAGATAACTGAATGGAATATTTTCTATTGAAAATTATATTCAATATATATTCGTATTCAGATGAATTTAATATAAAATTTTTATAGAAAATCCATATTCAGCTGAGGTTAATGGAAAATTTACATTCAGCAGAGCTGTATATAAATATTTTTATATAGCTGAGCTGAAAAAACATGTTAGAAATTTACTGTACAAACACAAATTCTGCTGGGGAGACTAGACATTTTCTAAAAAAATTATATTGGAAATCGAATAAATAATATGGTAAAGTAAATATAAATTGTCTATATATTTGTATTCAGATGGGTTTAATAGAAAATTTCTATAGAAAATCCTTATTCAGCAGGGTTTAATAGACTCTTAGATAGACTGCTTTATAAAAATTCTAAATTCAGCTGAAAATAGAAAATGTTGTATAGCTAAATCCATATTCAGCTGGGATTACTACATTTTTTTTATTCGAAATCCACATTCAAATTGGCTGAATTGAAAATTTGTATGGGAATCCATATTCCGCTGTGCTTAATTTAAAGCTTTTATATAGAAAATAAATTTTAAGATTACTAAACAAATATTTTATATTGAATATTCATATTCAGCTGAACTGTATATTAATATTTTTACATAGGAAATCCATATCCAGCTGACTTGAATTAACAATAGGAATTTTATATATTCATCCGGTTTGAATAGAAATTTTCTATAAGAAATACATATTCAGCTGGGCAGACTAGAAAAATTTTAGCATATGTAATTATTCAGCTATCTCTTGAAAATTCATAATTTGATGGAATGAATATAAATTGTCTATGGGAAATCCATATTCAACTGGCTTTAGTAAAATTTTTTTATGGAAAATCATATGCAGCTGTGCTTAGTTAAAATGTTCTATTTTCTATAATAACTTCTATTTTCTATAATAACTTTTTTTTCTATAATAACTTCTCTGACATGAAAAGAAACATTTTATAGAAAATACATATTCAGCTGGGCAGTATATGAATATTTTTTTCATATTCAGCTGACCTGAAATAACATTTTCTTTAATAAATCCATATTCAGGCGATAGAAATTTTCTATATGAATACAAATTCAGCTGGGAACACTAGAAATTTTCACACAAAAAAATATATATATATAATTCTGCTGAACTGAACAAAATTATCTATTGGAAATCAATATTCATATGGGCTGAATATAAATTGTCAATGGAAAATTCCGCTGTGTTAATTTGTAATTTTTTATAGAAATTTCATATTCAGCTGCGCTTTATAGTTATTTTCTATATAACATTAAAATTCAGCTCGGAATGGAAAATATTCCATAAAAGAATCAATATTCAGCTTGAGTGAATATAGAATTTTGAGAAAATCCACTCTAAACTTGGCTGAATTAAAAATGACAATTGAAAATCCATATTCGGCTGTGCTACACAGAAATCGTTTATATAGAATATTAATTTTCAGATAACTGAATGGAATATTTTCTATTGAAAATTATATTCAATATATATTCGTATTCAGATGAATTTAATATAAAATTTTTATAGAAAATCCATATTCAGCTGAGGTTAATGGAAAATTTACATTCAGCAGAGCTGTATATAAATATTTTTATATAGCTGAGCTGAAAAAACATGTTAGAAATTTACTGTACAAACACAAATTCTGCTGGGGAGACTAGACATTTTCTAAAAAAATTATATTGGAAATCGAATAAATAATATGGTAAAGTAAATATAAATTGTCTATATATTTGTATTCAGATGGGTTTAATAGAAAATTTCTATAGAAAATCCTTATTCAGCAGGGTTTAATAGACTCTTAGATAGACTGCTTTATAAAAATTCTAAATTCAGCTGAAAATAGAAAATGTTGTATAGCTAAATCCATATTCAGCTGGGATTACTACATTTTTTTTATTCGAAATCCACATTCAAATTGGCTGAATTGAAAATTTGTATGGGAATCCATATTCCGCTGTGCTTAATTTAAAGCTTTTATATAGAAAATAAATTTTAAGATTACTAAACAAATATTTTATATTGAATATTCATATTCAGCTGAACTGTATATTAATATTTTTACATAGGAAATCCATATCCAGCTGACTTGAATTAACAATAGGAATTTTATATATTCATCCGGTTTGAATAGAAATTTTCTATAAGAAATACATATTCAGCTGGGCAGACTAGAAAAATTTTAGCATATGTAATTATTCAGCTATCTCTTGAAAATTCATAATTTGATGGAATGAATATAAATTGTCTATGGGAAATCCATATTCAACTGGCTTTAGTAAAATTTTTTTATGGAAAATCATATGCAGCTGTGCTTAGTTAAAATGTTCTAAAAAAATTAAAAATTGATCTGAAAATATAAAATCTTTTATAGCAATAACATTTATAATAAAAATTTAAATATTCGTCTGGGCTGAATATGAATTCGCTATACAAATCTCATATTCATTTAGGTTAAATATGAGATTTCTTTAAAACAATCATATTCAGCAGGGGTAATTTAATATATGTATTCAAAGTGCGGACGTATTTGACATTTTTTACTGAAAATCCACATTCAAAAATTATATTAGTATTTTCTATACAAAGTCCGGACACTTTTGAAATTTATTGCAGAAAATTCATATTCAGCTATGCTGAATAAAATTTTTTCTATTAAAAATTCAGCTGAATTGAATTTTACTTTATTTAGAAAAGAAATTCGGTATGGAATAACAGCAAACTTCTGATATAATTAGAATTTTTCCATTGCAAATCCATATTCAGCCAAGCTGAATATATAATTTCTTGAAAGAAATAGGCAAATTCGATCAATAACTTCATAATAGTTGCAGCATTCTTTCAATGAGGTTGATTTTTCTCTTACATTTTGACTTGAGGCGACACATGAGTGTACAAGTTACAATAATAACAACAACACTAACGTTAAAGTTAATATTAGCTAAGAAAGAAAAAATAAAATATGTAATACAATCTACCCATTTAAAACTAATAGAACAAAATGATGATTGTTGGAAAAACGACATCAAACACGAGAAATATCAAACAAGCAACAATATTCTAGTAAATCGAGGACATAAGGAAGAATGAAGTAACAAACAACAACAACATCATCATTATGAATGGCAGTAGCGGCACAAAGGCATATAACCACCATTAAACTGTACAACAATAATTACTTAGAAGCAAGTAAAAGTCATCTTCTATAACATCTTGTATTTCTAAGCAACATCACCTTGACTGGGTTGTTGGCCATCAAATGGCAAAGAACAAACATCCTTCCTTCACTTCGTCATCCATGGCAGAAGCAGCAGCCGAAGTAACTACGACATCAGTTGAGTTGTTGCCTAGTAATAGCAAAACACTTGATTTTCTGCCTCAAATGCCGGTAACGTTTTTTGTTCTATTCTTTCATTTTTGCTCTTCATTCTAATTATTCATAGAAAAATATAAAATTGAATAGCTAGTCTCCGCTCTCCTTCGCTTTGCCCTGGTGTATAACTGGTGTTTTATTTGTAAAGCTGTTACTGTTTCCTGCTGACTGCCAACCTTCCAACCAGCCAGTAAGCCTGCCACAACAAATGCTACCGGCATACCATGCTTGTCGATTACATACATGTTTGTTGCATTTTCTTGTTGCTGTTTCTGTTGTTGTACTGCATTGTTCTCATATTTTGTAAATTAACCCTTAGACCCTTTAGTTAAGAGATCTAACAGACAAAACTGAACACAGTTTGAAGTCATTACAAAACCCAACTCCGACGGGGGTCCTACTCCTTAAGTGTGGCGCACCGCAGTTAACTTTGTTGGCGGGTGGTGTTCTAGGTGGTTTTTCAAAATCGTGTACTTGCATTCGTTGTTGCAAGGTGTAGCATAATTTCTATAAAAATTTAATGTTACACTTCATGTAATCAATCATCGGCGGTTTTATGTTCGATTAAAATGTCTTAAAGACGATTTCCTTGGGTGTTTATATTTGTTTTTCCATGCTCTTGTTTTTGGTGAGAACAAATTTTGATGAATGATGGGAGATGAGTAGCAGAATGATTAAATGGAATTTAATGTGTGTGGGACTGTTGGATTGTGTTATCAATTTGCTATGGGTGCTATTTGTAAAGAAACTAGAACTGTTTAATTTCCAATTATCATTGTAGTTGGAAATTGATCAAAATCATTCAATTATTTATATTGGCGCCCAAATGCATGACAGGTGTAGTATTTCACGGGTTATCTCTCTCTAATAAGCAATTCATAATTTTTTTGAAATCTATATTCAGCAAGGCTAAACATACATTTTCTATTAGGAAATCCATATTCAACCAATCACAATAAACATTTCCTATTCGGAATACCATATTCAGCTATGGTTAATTTTAAATTCCCAATATCAAAAACAAACTGAACAGAGTTGACTGAATTTTTCGATTAGAAAATCCATATTCAGCCAGACTAAGATGAAATTTCGTTTTCAACCTGGCTGGATATACAGACTAACTGATTTTTGTTAAGAAAATGTCAATTCAGCTTAGCTGAATATGGGTTTTCGTCTAGAAAATGCCTATTCTGCCCAATGGAATATCGATTTTCAATAGAAAATATCTATTCAGCTTGGCTTTATTATATAAACAATTTATATTGTTACCTGATTGTGAATTTTCAACAACAATTTTGAATTCAGGAACTTTATTATATAAACCATTTATATCTTTACCTGAATGTGAATTTTCAACAAAAATTTTGAATTCAGCTTAAAAAATATGAAATTACCAATGAAAATTTCTAATTATACCAACTGAATATCGAGTTTCAATGGATAATTTATACTCCCCCCGGCTGAATATGGATTTTTAATAGCCTACTCAGCCTTTTAATAGGCTATTCATGGAATTTCTATTTAGAAGATTTATATTCAGCATGGCTAAATGTCGATTTTCAATAGGAAATTTTATTCTGTTAGGCTAAATGTCCAATTGAAACAATTTATTTAGGTTCAACATGTCTGAATATGTATTTTCTTTAGAAAATTTCTATTCAGCATAGCTGAATATGTATTTTCTTTACAAAATTTCTGTTCAGCATAGCTGAATATGTATTTTCTTTAAAAAATGTATATTCAGCATAACTGAATATTTTATTGAAAATGTCTATTTTTGAATATGAATTTTATATTCAAAATGTATATTCAGAATTTTTGAATATGTATTTTATTTAAAAAATTTCTATTCGACATGGCTGAATATATATTTTCTTCAGAATATTTATATTCAGCCATGCTGAATATTTATTTTCTTTAGAAATTTTCTATTCAGCATGGCTGAATATATATTGCCTTTAGAAAATTCTATTCAGCATGGCTGAATATGCATTTTCTTTACAAAATTGTTATTCATCGTTGTTGAATATGTATGTTCTATTGAAAATTTATATTAAGCATGGCTGAATATATAGTTTCTTTAGAAAAGTTATAGTCAACATAACTGAATATGTACTTTCTTTAGAAAATTTCTATTTTCATTAGTAGATTTTTATTCAGCATGGCTGAATATGCATTTTCTTTAGAATATTTATATTCAACAAAGCCGAATTTTAAATTTCTGCAGAAAGTGTCTATTCAGCGTAAAAGAATTTGAAATTTATATCGAAATTGTAAATTCAGCCAAGCTGAATTTGTATTTTCTCGAAAATATGTATATTCAGCATGGCTAAATATGAACTTTTATTAGAAAATTGCTATACAGCCAAGCTGAATTTGGATTTTCTGCAGAAAATTCCTTTATTTCTTACGTTACTTATTTTTCACTCTTACTTTACACGTGGTATTGAACTTTCAATCTTAAAATTGCGTAAAACAAAACGTATTTGGTTACATTGCCATAGCAGCGAATAATTTTTTTACTCAGCCACACAGTCTGTGGTATTAATGACAATGGTGGTGTTATGCATTAGACCACAATCACACCGAAGAACAAAACCTTGAAACTATGTTGGTTGCAACAGAGAAAAAAGGGCAAACTTGCTGGCGGTTAAGTTTTACTTTTCTAGGTTTAATTGCAGACACATATCAATCAAATTTTAAGGCGAATTCCAAGAGAAGAAACACCAAGCAATAAACTAAACTAAAAATAAATAAATGGCGCAGGGAGGAAAGAACCAAATAAAACGTGAAAGGGAGAAGGACACAAAGGAGGGAGGTAACGACATAATGATATAGGTGTTTATTATGCACAAATTGTAAATTTGACATTGATTATTAGTTTGGGGTGGGTAATTTTTGCTATCACTTTCTGGTTAAAGGCAATAGGTGTGTATGTGTCTTAAGTCTTTTGTTATGGCACTGAATATGCAATAGTAATTATGGAGGAAGGCCTATCTACAGAAAGTTTCAACAATTAAAAAGTTATGGAAAACGAGAAGAACAAATCGAAAAAACACGTGTTCCATTTACCAAAACCATTTACAAAAAACCACAACGCCCTCCAGTCATATCCATTACACTGCATTGGCTTAGTTTTGTAAATGCTTTTTTTTCGCCATAAAATTCACACCATGTTAATAAAACTGCTAAAGAACAAACATCGCCATGATCATGAGACCCAATAAACAAACAAAAACCCATAATCAAATCACTGAAAACATTTTTTATGTATTGTGATCACTTTTTTATGTATTCGTTCTAGGCCAAATGGAAAACAAAAACCTACAGACAACACCGCCCAGTCCAAAGACACATTTTTGCCAGCTCGAATGACTTGGTTTGCCCAACAATAAAATCAATTTTAGCAATTAATAAATTGCTGTAATTTTGCTGCGTAAAACATTTCTAGAGAAATCCCTTGGCAGGGCCCACTTTACGGCGTTTTAATTAATGTTTTTCTTTTATTGATTTTTCTATCTCTTTCTGTGTGTTGTTTTATGGTGTCATTTGATGAGCCTTTGCTAGATAAATACCAAAGTGTTTGTCAAGGCAAAGAAAATTTAAACGTTTTTTTTTATGAGTTTGCCTCAGAATGCATTTTTGAGGTTAATGGCTTAACTAAATGATGTTAAATGTGCGTGGTGGCATTTTTATGCGACTCTGATTCCAAAGGGAATCAAAAACGTAGGTTTTAAATGGAAATAAAATTTTAATGGTAATTTGAAAGCATAGAAGGTTATAGAAGGAAAGAAAATTGCTGGTATTTGAGCAATATCAAAGCAATGAGAGCGCTGCAGAAACATTGCTGAACTTAGACATCTAGACCTTCAAATAATTTCACACCTCTAAGTTCCTTAAAAATTATTAAGTCAATTAAAATTATTTAAAAACCCATGCCTTGAAGGTCATAGGAAAATTTATTTTAAAGAAATCCAAGCTTTGAGGGCCATAGTAAAGTATGTTTTAAAGAAATCCAAGCCTCGAAGGTCATAGGAAAATCTATTAAAAATAGAATATTAATCTATTAAAAATATCCACGGCTCAATGACCATACGAAACATTATTTTAAAGAAATTCTCGTCTCTGAGGCAATTAAAAAAATAATTTAAAAAATCTACGTTTCATTTTTACAATTATCGTAGCCTAGAAGGCAATATGAAAATTATTTTCAAGAAATCTAAGGTCCGTGGAAACGGCTTGAAGGCAATTGGAAACATTTTTTAAAGCGAAAATCAGGCTCTAAGGTCCGTGGAAAAATTATTTGAAAGGAATAGGCAATAGGAAAAAATTATTTTTTAGAAAACATTATTTTAATGAAATCCCCGGAAAAAATATTTTAATGGAATCCAAGCCTCCAAGGACTTTGAAAAAAATATATATAAGGGAATCAATGACTCTGAAGTTCTTAAAAATTATTATAATGAAATTCTCGTCTCCACGGCCTTTGAAAAAATATAATAAAGAAATCCATAACACTGAGGTTCTTGAAAAATATTTTCATAAAATCCGTGTCCTTGAAAAAATTATTTTAATGAAATATATTTTAAGGAATTTCAAGAGTCTGTGGTTCTTGAAAATATTATTTTAAAGGAAGCCACGCTTATAACGTTATTGAAAAATATATTTTATAGAAAGTTACGCCTATAACGTCATTGAAAAATATATTTAAAGAAAGCCCCGCCTATAACGTCATTGAAAAATATGTTTTAAGGAAATCCACGCCTCCAAGGTCATTGAAAAACATATTTGAGGGAAATCCACTACTCTGTGGTCATTGAACAAAATTATTTTAAAGAAAGCCACGCCTATAAAGTCCACGCCTCTAAGGTCATTGAAAAACATATTTGAAGGAAATCCACGACTCTGTGGTCATTGAACAAAATTATTTTAAAGAAAGTCACGCCTATAAAGTCATTGAACAAAATTATTTTAAAGAAAGCCACGCCTATAAAGTCATTGAACAAAATTATTTTAAAGAAAGCCACACCTATAAAGTCATTGAACAAAATTATTTTAAAGAAAGCTACGCCTATAAAGTCATTGAACAATTATTTAAGGAAATCCACGCCTATAGTCATTGAACAAATATTTAAGGAAATCCACGCCTATAAAGTCATTAAACAATGATTTAAGGAAAGTCACACCTATAAAGAACATTTTTAAAACCAATCGCGCTTATAGAGTCATTGAACAATTATTTAAGGAAAGCCACGCCAATGAAGAACTTTTTTTAAAGCAATCACGTCTTGTATTTCTTAAAACCAAAAAAAAACAAATTTAAACCACGCCTCTAAGTTCCTTTAGATATATATTTAAGGCCATTGCTTATACTCCCCTAAGCTCCTTCAATAAAGTATTTTAAATGAAAAATGGTCCAGTGTATTTTAATATTCAAATAAAGCCTCGATTCCAAGCATTTACTTCTTTAGGGATCTTAACAAATTATTAAAAACCTTTTGGAAAATTTATACTAAGGAACCTCTAAGACCACAGAAAATGTATTTTAAAGAAATTCAACGGACTAGGATCCTTAAAATGAAGTTTTAAGAAATTCGGGACTCTACTTTTACTTAAAAAATAACTGTAACAAAGCTACAATCTTAAAAACGTTATTGAACAAATTTATTGAAAAAAAGAACACGATTTTTTAGTTTAAATCGCCAATAATGCCATTCGAAAATTATTTCAAGGGGACTCTTACATTCTAGATATTAAATATTGACGATTTTCAAGCTGGCTCGCAAATGAACATACATCATTTTAAAGGCTTATAACTTTGCTGTTGTGTATTTAAAGACTTCAAGAAAATTGAACCGCACTATGAACTAGGAGTGTAAGCATCACAAACATAAGGCGGGAACTTAAGGGAACCCCACCCATTCTCGATTTTAATTTTTCAAGATTTTCAATGGGCTGTTAAATCAATACCAATGCTTGTTAAGATTTGTAACTTTGCACATATATATTTGAAGATTTAAAAGAGAAGAAAAATTATTTACAAAAAAATTTTGTTGTTGTCTTGTTGTTGTTTTTTGTAATTAAAGAAAAGTCCTTATTTTTGATGGCGGGCATGATAACTCCTCACTGGAACATCGGAATCCGAAAATTCCAATGGTGTTAGTAAGAGTACATGTCTGACTCTCGTATGAACTAGGATTATTGACTTCGCTCTAAAATGAACAAAATGGCGGACCTTTGAAAAAATATTTTTGAAAAATCGCCGATTTTTGACCAAAAACCAAGTTAAGAAATAAGGAAGATCTTCACCGATTGGCTTTATCCTAGTTCATACGATAGCTATACACTCACAGAGAAACGTGTAAAAATTTGGAATTGATTGGGTTATTGGTTTTTGAGTTATCGTGCCCGCCATGGGGGGGGGGGGGGAGAATGGGGGGTCCCATTAAGGGATTCTCATTCCCAAGAGATCCTCAAAAATAATTATTCTCATTCCAAAAAAGTTATGGCACAGAGTTATATAAACGCAATATATTTTATGGAGGCTTTATTTTGAAATATCTTCTTCGAGTAATTTCAGATCAAAAAATAAACCGTTTGTATAATAGACAATGACTCAGATCCACCGTTATAGATAAATTATTTTGTATTTTATTATCATTAAATTAAAGCCAGGGTTATTTGAACATTACAAAATTTAAAAGAGAACATTACGTTTTACAGCATCATTTTGCTTATTTCGATTCTAAAAGATAAAAACTATGAAACCGCTCAATAAAACGAAACACTAACAAACGGTATATTGTAATAATATCTCCCATCTAACAGAAGCCAAGTTCATTAAAAACAATAAAAAGTAAAATTAAGAACTATTTAAATAAATTCCATCCAAGAGCTGGTCCATTTGCATTTGAAATTCTACATAATAAATCACCAAAACTAGTGTAGGTATCAACAATACTTTCTTTGTTTCTTGACAAACGCAAACATGAATAAATTAATTTACGACAATAAAAAATCACGAATACCCCACATATTTTCTACCCAGCCAAGCCAAGCTCATATAACATAATTTATTAGTGAATAAAAGTGGAATTTGTGTCATTCTAGTGATAAAGTCTTGAGATTAACATGAAATGTAAAGCCAAAGGCAAAACAAAAGACTTAAGAAACAAACACATCATTACTCACCACCACCCATTTTCAAGTTTTGGCCATTTCAATGCTAATGATGATTAACATTCAAGCCGAGGCGTTTAATGTTATTATAATAACAACAGCAAGAACAACAACAAAAAATTGCAGTGAATAAAATATCAGTCAAGCTGTCTCATTGACCATTAGATTCAATCAGAGACATACAACAAACAGGCAACGAAACAAATCCAAAATCCATCTTAAAAACGAAAGAAAGAACAAAAAATAAACACGAAAAGACATGGCAAAAAAGTGTGTCACCCAAGATAGACAGACAGACAGACACACAAACCGACAGGCTACAACAACGACAGTGTCACCTTGTAACGAAAGCTATTTGTAATCTGTACCATGCAATCATTATTCAGGAAAGCAAAACCACTATTAACTGCCTTGTCACAAACGGAGAGCGAGAGAAAGAACGAGAGATGCTAAATGGCAAGGGATTTAAATGAAACAATAAACAACAATATTCAACATTTGTAGAATTTCAATTTCAAGAATTGTATTTTTGGGGGAAATATTTGTTTATGTGTCTGTGTGTTTTGGTATTTTTTGCCGAAATGACATTGCAAAATTGTCTTCCTTACATTCAGAAAGTGATTAAAGATTCAATGGAACTTGGTGAAAGTTTTTTCCATTCTGACTCAACAACAATTTGTTAAGGCTGATTATTTGTTGTTTGCGGGGTATTTGATTGTTGTTCACAATTTTTGTTGTAGTTTTGATGATTTGTATTGGATTGTTGTGGAATTTGTTTGTTTGTTACATTGATATGTATTTGAATGATTTGTACATTGTATCTTTTTGACCTTTATGATAAATGTTCGCTTTTATGTTTTTTTCATATAACGGAAATATGAAATGAACACAGAAAAAATTGAAAACCGAAAATTGCCAAATTATATTACACTTGGCCTATTGAAACCGGGGGTTTATTGTTAATGGCTTATGGTGAGAAATTTTTTGGAAAACAATTAACTTAGGCCCATCATTATCGTCTTATGTGTGATTCCAATCAATAATAAACGAAGCGCACAATCTGACACACAACAATGTTATAACTTTTCCAATTAGACAATTAATCAAAAATAAAAGAAATTCCAATAACGTCCTCCCTAGAAACAAAACATAGGAAAAGAAAAAAAAAAGAAATTTTAAATTGATATACCCTACACTCAGGAGCAGTTATAGTTTGCTCTATAAGCGTGGATTTTATTAAAAATATCTCTTAATAAAATAATTTTTTCATAGACCCCAGAGTCATATATTTTAATAAAATAATTTTTTCATAGACCTTATAGGCATGCCATTTATTAAAATAACCTTTTCATAGACCTCAGAGGCGTTGATTTTATTAAACTAATTTTTTTCATAGACCTCAGAGGCGCAGATTTTATTAAAATAATTTTATCATATACCACAAAGGCGTCGATTTTATTAAAATAATTTTTTCATAGACCTCAGAGGCGTGGATTTTATTAAAATATTTTTTTCATAGACCTCTCAGAGGCGTGGATTTTTTCATATACAATAGAGGCGTAGATTTTTTCAAAGGCCTCAGAGGCGTGGATTTCATACAATAGAGGCGTAGTTTTTTCAAAGGTCTCAGAGGCGTGGATATTATTAAAATATTTTTTTCAAAGACCTCAGAGGCGTGGATTTTATTAAAATATTTTTTTCATAGACCTCAGAGGCGTGAATTTTATTAAAATAATTTTTTCAAAGACCTCAGAGGCGTGGATTTTATTAAAATATTTTGTTCATAGACCTCAAGGCGTGGATTTTATTAAAATAATTTTTTCAAAGACCTCAGAGGCGTGGATTTTATTAAAATATTTTGTTCATAGACCTCAGAGGCGTGGATTTTATTAAAATATTTTGTTCATAGACCTCAGAGGCGTGGATTTTATTAAAATAATTTTTTCAAAGACCTCAGAGCGTGGATTTTATTAAAATATTTTGTTCATAGACCTCAGAGGCGTGGATTTTATTAAAATAATTTTTTCAAAGACCTCAGAGGCGTGGATTTTATTAAAATATTTTGTTCATAGACCTCAGAGACGTGGATTTTTTCATATACCATAGAGGCGTAGATTTTTTCATATACCATAGAGGCGTTGGTTTTTTTTAAATACCTTAGAGGGATGGATTTTTTCATAGACCTCAGAGGTGTTGGTTTTTTCATAGACCTCAGAGGTGTTGATTTTTTCAAAGACCTCAGAGGTGTTGGTTTTTTTCATAGACCTCAGAGAAACTTTGAATATAGATGTGAATGTAGAGTGTCGTAAAATCGCCTTCTACCAGACCATTCCTTTTATCTTTAGTGTAAAAATGTAAACAGCCTAGTTTAGACTTTTTCAACATCTAACAATAATATTTTTCTGCACTGTCATGCTTCTGAATATTGTGCCAACAATTACATTGTTAACATTTTTGAAGTGATGTTTACACTCATTACAACGGATTCCTAATCTATTGGTGGATGATGAAAGGGTTTAAAAAAAATAGTAAAATTTTCCAACCAAATAGTTTATTGTATTTGAGATAACATTTGAGGCGTTAACTATTTGCCACAGATGCCAAACTAAAGGCCTAGTGTTTAGGGTTTTTTCCATAAACTGTTTATGGAAAAATTTTCATTTGTCATGTTTTATTATATAAAGAAAACAAATTAATTTTATTTTCCTACAGTTGCAAATTTTTTTCGCCCATATTAGAGAGTGTTGGTGTGGCACATGCCTTTGGCTAACGAGCTGTAGAATGTTGTTGTTGTTTCCTTAAGTTGTTGTCTTATTCGTTTTTGTTTGTTTGTTGTTTTTTGAGAAAATGATTGGGATTTATGTTATCGGTGTGTTTACGTTGGAGTTTGCAAACTCAAAAGAAAGTAGAGTAAATTTAGAAGAAAAAAATAATTCTTAATGACGAAAAATGAAAGAAAAACTAGTTGAGACGCTTGCCAAAGTGTTTCGAGCAAAACGAAAAGAATTAGGCATTAATCTGTTTGGAATTAGAGTTTGAGATTGCTGTAATGGGGTTTTTCCTATGTTTTTGTTTTTTTAAGAATAGTTAACGTTCTTAGCACCGGATATATTTTCACAGAGCTTAAATAAGTTCTAAAGGCGTCAAATGAAATTTAGTAAATTAGTTGAAATTGGGTTAACATTCTAAAGAAATATTTGAAATTTATGCTTGGTCTAGACTAGAGACTTGTGAAATTGTGTTTTCGAAAGAGCAAAATTATTTTATTTTTTGCAATAATTAGTAGTTCATTGTCAGTATACACATTCGTTAATGTTCAGGGAATTCTAAAGTGATTGAAATCTTAAAATTAAAGAAATTGATTTTCATTTTCTTGTAATCGTTGGATGGACAGGCTATTTAATTATGGTGGAAATGGAATACAAAATCAACATAGGCCTCCAAATATTTGATGTTCAGTTTTGAAACGATACATGTGCATTTATAATTCCCCAAGGAAGTTTGGAATTGCAAACGGGATATATATGTCCAGGTTCAGGTTCTTGGAGTGTGGGAGACTTCACGATTGAAAATTTGCACTGTATGTTCCTAAAAGGTTATTTTTAATTTTAGTTAAATGGCCCTATAACTCATTTTCGACCTAAAACAGCAATGATTCCAATAGCGACAAATCAAGATATGAATCTATGTCTTAAAGTATAATAGGGTCACACACAAGCAAAAATATGATCACGTCATATCTCCGAACTTTGATCTATGACTAATTGTTCCTTTTAATATAATCACTAAAGTATTTTATGCCGATAGGAATTTCCACCCCCAAAATCTTGTCGCACAGTAAAATTAGCACAAACGCCTCGGGACTACATCGTGTTTGGATCGGGCCTAAATACTTTACGTAATATTAAGCCGACAATATTTATACCCTTTACCACACGGTGGTACAGGGTATTACGTCTTTGCGCATCTGTTTGTAACAGGCAAAAGGAATCGAGATAGCCCATGGTTCCTTTTGAGAATATTCATAGAATAACTTTCTGAATCGATTTATTCATGTCCGTCTGTCCGTCCGTCTGCCCGTCCATGTATTTTTGTGAACAAAGTGCAGGTCTCATTTATGATCCGATTTGGATGAAAATTCGCACATGTCACTTAATTGGCCAAAGAAAATTGGAGAAAATCGATTTAGATATAGCTCCCATATTTTGGCCTTAAACGCTCCCATATGTTGTCCGATTTTATGTAAATGATGCACCAAACACCCAATATTGGTCCGATTGAGACAAAATTTAGCACAGATTATTGCATTAGGTCTATAGTGATATATGCCAAGTTTTAATATAGCTCCCATATATAGTTTCATTCGATTTTAGGTTAATGGTGCATCAAGCTGAAAATATTTGCCCGATTGGGACAAAATTTTGTCCAAACTCCTCATATTGGTCCGATACTGAATTCAGTCCACTTTGACATCTATGAAGTTTTCTTGAAATCGGTCCAGATTTAGATATAGCTCCCAAATATATTTTCGTCCGATTTTAGGTAAATGATGCTCCAAACTCCCAAGATGTGTCCAATTGAGACAAAATTTTGCACAGCATACTGAGTTAAGTTCAGTTTGATGTGTGTGAAGTTTTGTAGAAATTGGTTCAGATTTACATATGTTACACCAAAAATTTCAGTCAGTCCGATTGACATGCATTTTTTTATAGATTTCAAAATGGCATGTGTATGGTTTTTTATTGGTTCAAGTATCTATGTTTCTTTTTTACCCGATTCCAGGTCATCCGAAGATGCTATGTCTCTTCTATCAACAGGATATTGTACACATTATAATCTCTTGTATGTACCCAACGTGGTGGCGGATATCATATAGTCGGTCCTATCCGACTTTTGAAATTTCCTTACTAGTTTTGATTGAGATTAAGGAATATTGTCATAAAAAGAACTAAGATTGTCAAAACCAAGATTTTTGTTAATAAAATCACAGTCTATAAAAATATAATTAAAGAACAATTATAAAGTTTTTAAGTTCCGCCGGTCTGAACTTTGCATATCCTCCATTGAAACTTTTAATTGTCAGGAGATAACGAAATATAAAACTATAGACTCTCCTAAAATCTTGAAAACATGGGCTAGTAATTTGAACATACCGAAATCATCAAAAATACCAAAAACTTCGAGTATAGTTTTTTGTAGGAAAATTAGTTTCCAAAGAGAAAAACGGTGATAAAGCGTAGGCCGATATATCCCATTTTCAATACCAAACATCCAGTATTTAGCAAACCGAGTTACTCTAAATATTTCAACTCCATAAAATACTTCCCATTTCCTTTCAAAAGATTCCTTAATATTTCCCAAAAGAATAAAAAAAGTTATTAAACTACAAACGATACTTTCAAATTCCATCAAGTCAATTGCCCTTCGGAATGAACTGAACTGAATGAAAAAAGAAAAAAAAAGAATAAACCAAACCAAAAAAAAAAAAAAAAAAAAACATATTCAATTCAATTTATAAGGCGGCTAGATGATTGTTATGAAAGCCAGAGTAACAACGTGATTTTCTCATTTCTGTTAGTTGTTGTTGTTGTTGCTTTTATTTGTCTTGCACCAAAAACATCCATACATAAGTCGAACATAGGAATTTCATGTCGGTTATTGTTTCGATTACGAAACAATGATCTCCTTTCCTAAACTTACAAAAAAAACTTTTAGTTGTTGTGCAGTTTTTTTCAAACTTTGGGGTTTGTTCTTCTTTTATTTAATGAAATCCAGCAGTCACCTGTTCAAATGATTGTTTCGTCTATCCATGCGGTCGGTCGATTGGTCGTCGGTGGCTGATGTCTTCTGTGGCCGTCCGACCGCCGCTGCTTTGGCCACATTGTGTAAGGTGCTTGTAATTCGTGCTTCAATAGTTCCACAGTACAACAATAAGAACAAACGCCTTTTTCCCTAAGTACAAGACAGCGCCTTATACTTATGTTGTGAGTAGGTTGGTACATGGCCAAACACAGTTCTTCTGATGTTGTTATTGTTGCTGTTACAACAACATTGTGTATGATTGTGTGTTCATACTGAAGTTCCGACCAGCCAACTCTATTCTGGACAACTTTATTAAGAGTTCATTTACAGAATTTGATTGTTTTCGTTTGTCTGCCAGAGCCACAGACTATTTAGCCTAGAGGCTTTAAAGAAAGTCCAGAATCGTAACCAAATGTAGAGAGAGAAAAACAATAAAATAAAACATAATGGACAAAGCTATGACCAGAATAAAAAAAAAATGAAAAAAAACTAACTACAATAAAAAATTGGCCACAACATTATGACCAACAGAAACCATGATGCAGAACTAATATCAAAGAATGGAATTGTGAATTCTTTTTTATGTAGTTACTATTTTTTGTTTGTTCGTTCGTTTTTTTTTTTCATATTACAAATCTTAAGTTGTTTGAATAAACTTTAACAATAACAAAAATTTTATAGTTTAGAATAGAAAGCTTATTAGTTGTTTGGTTTTGTCTTTCAAAGTTTTCATTTTTCATATTTGTTTGAAGGGGTTTTGTTTTTTTTTTTTTTGTATTTAAGGCCAAAACCTCGCATGCGCCAATATGTAATGCTTCGACCAACATCAACAGCAATTCCAAATTCAGTGGCTCCCGGCCAAGTTGATTAAGTTGTCATCGACGAGGGTGACTAAAAGAAAATAAAGAAATCCCCTAATGACTTTTGAACTATTAGTTAGCCTCGGGTGACGATATTTTGTTTTAATGAATTGCTTCTATATTCCTGAGAAATGTATTAGATTAGAATATAATTGGAAATGGAATTTGGAAATATTTGTAACCCAATAAAGATGGTCATCTATCATTTATATTCTATTTTATTGAATTTTATATATATATATATATATATATATAAAATAGGAGATTAAAAAATGGGTAGTTTAAATCATTTGAATTTCGTGAAAACTCCTACTAAAAACTCATTACGAGTGAATTCAACATTTATTGCAGTAAAATTTCAGATAGTTTTCTGGCAAGATATACAATCATAATTTTAGCACCGAACCTATCAGTATCAAATCTAACAGAACCGCTCCTAATGAATCTGGTTTATTATCTGAAAATCCGTTTAAAAAATAAATGATCCGGATCTGTCTCCCGGGAACAAATTATATTAAGTTGTTTTATTACATATTAGTTTGGGGAAAAGAGATGCATTACTTTATCGGCATATGATAGATTTCTCGTAAAGTATCGATCAAACAATTTCAGATGTATGCTCGTTGGAAGGGTGACATTTGGCAGTAAAACAAATTTTTTTGCCGTTTTTGTTTGGTGAATTTAGTTGTGAGTTACAGAGAGTTAAAAATGGAAGTGAACAAAGAGAAAATTCGGTAAAATCGGAGAAATGATCGAGAAAAGCCTTTAAATGGCTACACATCATACAACAAAACAGTACGTGTCTGGCCCAAATCGACATTTCGATGCATGTGGATTTCTTTTCCCCCAACCTAATATTTCGCACGTATCCGACAGTTCTTCAAAATGTACAATTTATTCGAAATGTATTAGTGTTGGTTTTCTTAGCAAGGATTGTGTGAAAGTGCAAATAGATGACTAAAAGATGGAAATATCAATTTCATGAATAAAAAGACCCTAACCGAATAGTTTGGATCGCATTTTGTATGGCCATTAGGATTCCAAATAGGATTCGTCATTCTGTTGACGAATCCTATTTATTCAATATAGAACAATAACAAAGCTATAAAGCTATTTGTTCGTGAACTTTACAGTTACCATAAACAAACTTTCAGGGTTCTTAACCCATTGTGACCATATGTCACAACAACAATATGTTTTAGAGCTTATATTAAATACTTTGTTGATGTTGAGGCCTAATAGTAAACAACACATATGAAATGAAAAAATATTTTTATTTTAAAGACCGATATTTGTGAAGGTTAAGGGGGGACTTTTTAACTGCTTTAATTATAATTTAATCAATTTAAATCTGTTTTCTTGGTTTGACACAAAAAAAAAATTGGGCCCAAATCCGATTCGAAAAATTTAGAGTCGATCTTTCATCTGACCGCCTGTCTTACTATAACTTTCGATTGAAATATTTCGCAGTACTCACTTTTTCGATAAAATAGTGGATCTGTGGTCACTTTCTAGGAGCTATGGTTAAATTATAGGCCGACTTTGCACATCGTATTATTTTTAGCATACTAGATCAAATCTGAAGCTTAAACATCCGCCCAAACCCTCTGGTACCTCCCACATAACAAATGTTCAACATTTTTAATATTTCGAAATCCAATATCAAGTGATTGAAGATTCTTCGTATGAAGTGTTTGAACAAAATTTTTTTAAGAAAGTAAAAAAAATATGTCCGTTCAAGAAGAGGATATGTCATCCTCGACTCTATTCAACAAGTTTTGGAAAATTTGGTGGGATCTGTATATAAATCTGGCCAATATGAATTGGGCTTGTCTTGTGCCAAAAAAAAATTTGGCCCATTCGAATCATAAAGATGAACTGTAACTTTTTTAAAATAATATTTGGACGGAGGGACATGCATAAATGGACTCAAAAAGTAATTCGATGTATATACTAAAAAGTAACTATGCGTCTATCTCGTTTCCATTTGGATGTTGCAAGGATACAAACACATTTTTGCACAAAAATATCGAACAAAATGAACAGCTGACATAAATTTTAGAGATGTGTTTTTGTTTTATTGATATTATCGATAAATAGTCGACATCGTCGCATGAGTGTTACAGAATACCAAATCAATGTCGAAGTGATGTCGACAACGAAACGTCGTCGACAACTTACGGAATAGATGGGACTCACCCACTCCAAATTTGTAAAAAAAATGTTAATTTTATATGAATGAAATATTTGATTTTATCTTAACGGAACTCATCGTAATTTTTGTTAACAAACCTAGATCGAGTCCAAAGGTGGTATCCATCGATCCATCTCTTCTGGTAACTCCCACACAATGGATCATAGTTCTAATATCTTGTAAAATTCATATGAAGCAAGTATCCGATTTTATGCAAACTGATCGTAATATTTTTACGAAACTTCGTCTAGTACCTGGTACCTAGAGATGGTCAAATTTTTCATAAAATGTTATGCATAAGTGGAGTTTAGATCACTATCCTGTGACTACACTTTTCAGACTTGAATACACTCCAAAATGAGGCGTACATTCAAAATGCCTAAAATCGATGAGGACCTTTATGACTTAGATCCTCAAAATACTGAAAATTAGAGGTATTATTATTATGGCAGCTATTCCAAAACGTGAATCGACATTTATTATTTGACACCCAGCGAGAATCCAATATATGAAATCAGAAATATAGAAAAACAATTCCAAAATATCGAATAATAAGGTTATAACGTGATATAGGGGCTTTCCTGAAACTTGGACCATTATTAACATTATTTTTAAGCCAACTATAATTTTAAATATAAAAAAGTTATAGGCAATTTGAGTGACAACTTTGCCCAAATGATGAATTTAGAAGGGGGATTACCCTAAAAATGTACCAATATTTGTATTTTTATAGAGTTTCATACCTAATGAGAACCCCATAAAATCCAAAATGCCACATAGAAGAGGCTACCGTTTATGGGAGGCTATATCAAAACATTGACCGATAATTTCCATTTGCAATATCAAACAGCCTAGCAATGAATGAGCCAAATTTTAAGACTATATCATAAGTACTAAATCGTTGTCGTTATTTCCAAATCGACATAGAATTATTTCCACAATTATTTCGAATATTGAAACTTGTCTACAATAAAATTTTCATAATTGTATTATATTACATTAAGAATCTACTTCTTTACTACATTTAAAGTTGGTTGTACCATAAACTTTAAATTAAAAAAATATTATATTACACTATTATTATTAAAATATACCACAATTAATTTTTCACATTACCCTTCATACCACCCCTAGATTTGGTACTGATAAAACTCCACAAAAATCACAAAAGATAAATAAAAATCAGTTGTTTTTTCGACAAGTGCGCCAAATTACAATTGTCTTAGGTTGGGACTGAAGTAATAAAAAATAAACAAATATTCATACATAAGAAGTACTGAAGGTCATTACTACCCAGCGATAGAATCGAGTGAGCGTATCGCGCCCAGGCCAGCACTCAAGACAGGTGGATTTACACGATTGTTGCCGCATGATATACACGGCAGCCGAGGAATATACGGAAGGCATGACTATCATGTCCATTACAATATAGTATCAGCAGCAACAACGACAACAACAAAAACATCTCATATGAGTAGTACAAGAAGTACTTTTCTTGTACTATGCACATACCACACATTGGTTGCTATGAATGTGTGTTTGTCATTCATGTATGAAAACAAGTGTTCCAAAGACATTGTGGCGGGTTGTTGTTGACTTTTATAAACGATGTGAGTTGAGTGGCGAGGTGGTGGTGCTAGTTGCATAGAAGCATAACGTACTTTAACCTGTTGCTGTTAGTGGTAGGGTAAGGTTGGGTGATGGTGCTTGAAATGCTTATGTAATATTATTGTTGTTGCTTATATGTTTATTTTTATAAACTGAGACAACAACAAGAAAAAGCACCAACAAACTCTTTAAACGGAAATTTAGTTAAAAACAAAAACAACATGTGTAGAAGCTCTTAGGTTCTTCCATATGAGTTGCTGTAGCGTTTTTTCGTTTTTTATTTTGTGAATGACTAAAGGTTTTTATCGGTTTGTCTTTGTGTCTGCTAAACAATTTATTTTTGTTTATTTAAGTACGACTGTCATAAAAATTTAGATTATAACTTCATTGTATTTGTTCTTTGAACTCAAATGGTATTTTTTGGTGTTTTGTTGTTGCTGCTGCTGTCATTGTTGTGATATTATAGCTAGCAACTACATTTGCTACCATTCTTAATAGTAATAATATATTATATAATAAACTAACCATGCACTTGAACTTATGCGGCGTCTCGCTGATATTAGATAAAGAGATATGTATGGTCTGGGTAGACATAAATATGAGTAAAAAATTAAAGGAGGAAATAAAAATAATTGAAAGACAAAGAACAGAAGTAATTAAAACCTTAACTATATTTATTTCTTAATTAAAACGATTAGTTGATATAAACTTCACTTTGGTACAAACCGTATGGGAAACTGAAATTGGGAACTAAAAGCCGAATATTAATCCTTATGCTACTGTGATTGTCTTCAGAGAGAGAAAACTCGAAAGGGACGGGATTTTGGTTGACATTATCCCATAAAAATAAAAATAAGAAGGTTAAAACGGTATCAAATAAATTGAGAACATAACCTCTTTAAATATAAATATTTTAAAATAAAATAGGTCAGATAAATAATGTTCGATTGAAGGGGTAAAAATAAAGCATTTTATAATATAATTGTCGTTTTTTTCAATGTGGATTTTGGTACGAAAATGAAAATATTAAACGCATTCATTCATTGGGACAATTAATTTTGGTGATCATCTTTTGAAGCTATGTTTTTGATTAGAGAAAAAATGTATGTTGTTTTAGCTGTTGCACAAAAAAATATATGTTTCTCAGATTGTAAAATAACCCCGAGTTCAATGAAGCTCATTCTAAAAAGGGTCATATAAAGCGCCTGAGAAAAAAATATATAAAGGCGACCACGCCCAATTTAAGTATTGAAGGTCAGGTTCCAGCCTACATAGCTATTGGTCTTTCCTTTTTTAATATGAGAAAATACCTCCTTATGTCGCTCTCATGTACATCGAGAATATTTGTCTCTGTCAAACACGAATCCAAACATAATATTTTATTGTCCAGTATTTAAATAGAAACTTTTTTTTACATTTTTTTAAATATGTTACACCTTTTCAGTATTGAAATGTATATATTATGAAAAGTATCATATTTCAAAAAACCCCATACCCTAATAGTCGATACATTTTTTAAACATCCACGCCTTACTGATCCATAAAAATATATTTTATTAGTTTAGGGCTTTTATATACGGTAAGCTATGGACGGACAGTTTTCTGTCTGGCCCGTTGGTCCGCACGATAACTCTCACAGAGAGTAAGCGATTTCATTCCAACTTTGCACATCGTAATATTTCTACCAAACATAGTTCAAGATGGAAAAATCGATCCACTCCCTCTTGTACATTCCCGCCAAAATGGTAATATCAGCTAAGTTCGAGTGCTTGTAATTTGACAAAATTGAAAAAATTAAAATGTGTAATTATGGAAAACGTTAGTGCAGATATGTCCGTTTATTAATACTGTAAAATGTTTTGTTTATATATAACTATATATAAAATCTATAAATTGTAGTTTTGTTCCATGGAGTGTAACTTGAGAATGGCAAAGCATTGCAAAATGGTGTAAATGTCAAGTTATTAACTAAAGTGTGTTAATTAATGAGTAACTAGACTTTTTTTTTCTATTTTGTGCCTTTTTACTGATAAACATGTGTTTGCTCATGCAGCGCTTATTGAAATTTGGAGCAGCAAAAACCATCCAATATAGTCGGAAGAGGCCGACCATACAACCATCACTGAGCTCTTAGTCTCTGCGGATCTACATTCCGAGCCTGGGCAATTTGCGCGATATTTGCACTCTATTGACCTATCCTCTGCGGCATCATTTCCTAATCATGTTTTCCCGCAGTAAAAATCACTCTATAATATTCAATTTTTTTTCTTCGGAATATCCGATTTGGAACAAATATGTACCGTTTTGTTGCGGTACATGAAATTTTGCAATACAAGAAAAATATGATAATCGCTTGGTGCCAATTCCGGACTGTGTGGATGCATTTAAACAACCCAACCCGAAGTTTCCGGCGAGTCCTGGTGGAATACGACACCTCTCCCTTTGGATTATTTCTGGCCTTTCTGCTCAATTTTTTAGCTCCTGGGCAATGTAAACCGATCATTAAAAAAAATGGAAGTCTTCTTTGACATAAATCCTGTATAGTATTTACAAATTATAATGGACAGGCAGACGGACGGACACATGTCTAGATCGATTCAAATAGTCAGGATATGATATGATCGGTATACTAAATGTTGGGTATATGACCAATAGTTCTTTAAAATATCATAAAAAATCACCATATTACGCTTATAACTGTAATATTCCTTGCAAAAATATATTTATAAATCCACACTTATCGTTCTATAACTCTTAAAGCCATTTGAAAAAATATTTGAAGAAGTGTATTAAAAAAATCACGCTTATAGCTCAAAAAAGCCAATAAAACCAATTCTAATAGTTCTTGAAAAATGCCATATATTTACAAAAAATTGTTGATAAATAACTCGTTTCCCTAGTTAAAATTAGTGATCGGATAAAACTTGTGGCCTTTAACACAACAAAAAATATACAAAATATATATTCGGGTCCATTTTAAAACTGCCCTGTGGAGCCAGTTGATTTTTACCCTTGTGGCATTTGAAAATAGAAAAAACTGTTGTAGTTTTTATTTAGAGTAAACAAAGAAAGTCTGCAGTGTTTAAATTATTAGTTTAATTATATAAAAAACCATATATTTTTATTTTCTCATGGCGAAGCGATACCTCTTCTTTATTTATTATATGCTACGTTTTTTACATAATTTTATGTAATATTAATGTAAAAATTAGAGACATGATTTTAGTACCATATTCAAATCGTACATGTGGACCTACCTTAATTTTCGCAAACTTTCACAACAATTATATATTTTTAATGACAAATTTTTATTAATTGCATATTTTTTACTTTTTTATATCTTTTTAGGTATGTGGACAAAACAAAACCATTAAAATTTTTAACAGCGGAAATAAACAAATATTTACGAGTGAGTACAAAAGGAAATGCTTTACGAATGCTAAATAAAATAACATAAACAAATCGCAATGGATAAAAATATTTGGAAGAAAGCAAACAAATAAAACAGCATATACAGAGTGCCATCTAACATAAGTAGTTCATTTCCTGGTACTTGTTTTAAAAAAATCTGGCCATCATAACAAAGTCAGATAAAGATAAGACCAATTGAGAGATAGATAGAGGAGAGACAAGACCAAATGCTGAACAAAAAATATAGTTAAAGCAGGTTTATATCATTACGGCAGATCATCATTTGGCTATAAACCCAGTAGACTATAATAAAGTATAATTTGCAAAAATAAGAAGAACAAGAAAAAACACATTTGTTTTTTTCATTATTTTTTGTTGTTGTTCTTTTTCAAGTGTAAGTGATATACACATCTCTGGCGGGTATGGTTGGACGGACTGTGATGGCCCAACATAATGGTCAAGTGGTTCGTAATGAATAGACAAACAACAAAATCTTCAATGTAATAAAAGACAGCAATAACAACAACATGGTAAAATGTTTGTACTTTAGTTTAACAAACGAAGGGGCCTGTCCAACCTGTGCAGACGAAGAAGACGCAACAATAATTGTCCCATAAGGAAGCTGTTATATACAGCGATAATGTTAATTAAACACAAATAATAATGGAAATTAAACTTGTCTATACCGCCCCAAAGTCTAGACGATGGACTGTGAGCAAACAGCAGTCAATTTTAGTAACCAACCTCTAAGAAGTTGTGTGCGGAGTTCTTTTTTCAATGACACCATTTTGATATTGTCTTCGCCTCCTTACCAGAGGACGAACAGTAATTTATCAAAAAAAAACATGCTGTTGTAAAATGAAACTTCGTCTTGCGGCATTGTCCTCTATATCACCTCCTTAGCCACCAGCGTTGCTTATCAGTCGTAAAGTCATTTGCAACAACCTTCTGTAATGGGTACGGCAGAGATTTTCGCCAGCCTTTGTGTTGTTCATAAAGATGCCTAAAAGTGATAAGCCAAGGCACGTTATATGCCAGCCACTACTACTCCTATTCAGGCCATTCGGGTTGTGGTGAGTCAACCCAGCATCGATCCAGGGTACCGCCAAACAAAAATACACACAAGTCCTACTTCATATCACAAACATTGGTGAAAATACGTGTCAGCTAAAGGCCTTTTTTTCCAAATTCTCCCCCTCTCTCTCGGCATCCCTAAGACCATTGACTATGGTGTTGAGTTGTGGCCACAGGCTAAACTGGCTCTCACATGTGTATGAGTGTGTGATTCTCAAACAGAGAGAACTCCAAAAGCCTCAATTTCAATTGGTGAATTATTAGTACGCATATAAGGTCGCCATAAGTACAAAAACTCGAACCTCAATGCATTGTTCTTGCCATACCATTCCACCATTCCTTTTCTTTCCCTGGCTTTGTTTTTTTCCAACATTTGTGTAAACGCATAATTTGTGAAATTTGCTACGTTTTAGTGATTATGGACAATAAGAGGATCGACGACGACGACGTCGAAGAAGTTTGTGCCACAAATATATGCATAATAACATCACGATTTGGTCATTTGTGTTTTGTTTCTTACGATGTTTGCAGGCAATTTATTTCATTGCAAAATATCTGTGTAACCTCTTTGATTTGAGGCCAAATGATAGAGAAAATAGGGTGTAATTTGCAACACTTGTCCTTCTCTAGTTTCATAATAATCACATAATAGCAGGGGTTGTGTATTATCCAGTCATATATAATTAAGACATTTAATATTGGTCACAAAGCACAAAACACCGTACCTGAAGGGGGGATACTGCCTCAGGCTTTGTTGCATGAGAAAATGTTTGTTTTTACTGCGGTTTGTTGAGAAATTTAGTTAAACAAACAAAAATCGTGTGCAAAGGGTGTGGAAGTCATAATAAAATAATTGGAAGTTATTGTGATGTGCCCTTAATGTGAAAAGAGTAGTAAAAAAGTCGTTATGTTCAGGCGGGCCGAACCTTTTTTATGGACTTTTATATGGAGGCTACAACATGGTATATTTTGATGGAAAATTTGACACATATGAAAGCCTAATATATCAAACTATAGTTAATTCGGTACAAAAAACGTATCAAAAATACCGAACAATGGAATTACCGTTATATGGAGTATATTCCGAAACTTATGTCAATACTGATCATTTTTGGTGGGACTATTTTCTACCCAATAAGAATCCAAACTACTAAATTACTCTCAATTTGTTTGGAAAAGTCCCAAAACTTTCAAATTTGTGAGATACTATTATATGGGGGCTAATCATTCATTAAAATCAGGGTCATCGTAGAAGAAGTAGAAAATTCCTTTTAAGGATGACCTATCGCGAATTTGTTTTTCTATGTATTTTTTTTTTGTTCTGGCGAGATGAGATTTGTTTTTAGTGACCCATTAATACATGAAGAAAAAATTCTATATCTTTGTTAGAAGTTATTGCAGTTTATTTTGGAGATGACATGTATTCAGTACAATCAAATGAAGGCTTTTTTGTACAACATATCCTTTTTCTATATCGAATCCTTGTGCGTGATTTTCGTCCCTATTTTCTTGAAAGTAAAGTTTTAGGACATCAAACTATTCTACAAAAGTGTAGGTAAGGTAAGAATTTGATGTTCAAATGTGTTCATCCCCATTTTTATCCGATCCTAGTTCAAAACTTTGTATAAATTGTAGATAACGAAAAACTGTCGAATTTGAAAAAAAATATTAAATGTAAATAGATTGAATTATGCCAAACAGGCTAATAAAATTTATTTACAAGAGACAGGTCCGGATTCTTAAATTTTGAGGACCTTATTTTCATGTAATAAATTTGTAATGTTGCACCTCTTCCTTCTTCCGAATATTAGTAATATTCAGTACAGACCTTCTAATTACTTCTCCAGATTCTCTCCACCGTGGGTTGCGTTGTGATGTGGCCTATAGATTGACTCAAAATACACAAAAAATACGTTTTCGGTCCACGCCATACCACAATTATTATCTGGTCATCACCGGTCCTTGACCATTACTGGAATCTCTTGGAAAATTTTAAAGCGATCTGCGCTATATTTCCGCCCTCTAGTGTGGGTTACTAAATAATACGCGAATACGTAAGCAGCTGTAAATATTTAAGTGTAACTCCCATATCCTAGTACATACGGCAATATAATTGGTATCCATTTAAAGGTCAACCACTCCTCTTGGATATTCTATCAACATATCGGCTTCACGTCCTCCATGTAAAATTTCTCGTTGTTCGGGCAACAAGTATGGCCTTTGTAGCGACTACAAAAACCGAAAAAAATAAGTATTTCGTTTATTTCATTTTCTAAATAGTAACCGATCTTGGCGAAAAATAATAGGGGTCTTCTTGGTGAAGATGGGTCCATAACTGTAGACTTTATCGTGTTTACAAATTATATTGAACAGACGGACGGACACATATGCCTAGATTGACACAGCCAGTCGAAATATGATTATCGGTACACTTAGAGGTGGGTCAAGGGCCAATATTTCGCGGCGTTACAAACTCTTGGGGCCTCACAAAGCTATAATACCCTGACAACATAGTTGTGTAGGTATAAAAATTGTTTAATGAACTCAATTGTAAACGACGTTAGCTCAAATATGAAGATCATGCAAAACTGTCATCGGCATTCGGCAGACGGATGGATCAATGATGACAAATAAGATGGACAAGCGATAGATGACAGCTACTGGTCAATAAAAGTCCTGATATTGCATACCAATGTCAACCAACCAAAATATTTCAAATACTGTGATGGACATCAAACACAGAAGCCCTCACAACAACAAAGTTTCCAGACGATGTCGATATCGAATATTAAAATGTACCATTATATGAGGCTATCCCGAAAGTTGGATCAATATTAATAGTTTTTAGTGCGGATATCCACTATACATTAGGAACCCAAAATGCCAAATTGCAGTCATTTAGTTAAACCCTGCCAACATACCGAATATATGGGGACTACTCGGAAAAGTGGATCAATGTTCAGCCGGGACGAACCTTTTATGCAATGCATTATGAGTCAAAATACGT
The DNA here is from genome assembly GCF_032173495.1 of Musca vetustissima. Classification (NCBI taxonomy): domain Eukaryota; kingdom Metazoa; phylum Arthropoda; class Insecta; order Diptera; family Muscidae; genus Musca; species Musca vetustissima. Next base: position 47,287 of record NW_026876942.1, on the reverse strand, counting down.
AAAATCAATCCCAAATTGTATGAGGTCTGATAGATTTTTAGTATGAAGATTTGGCACCCAATTCTGCTGAAAACGTGCATAAAGTATCCAAAATACCGAATATTGAGTGTTTCCATATATGCGGCGCACCCGGAAACATAAGCCTAAATTGATAATTTTTGGAGGGGAGATTTTCCAATTAGAATCCAAATTTTTAAATTACCACCAATTCGATTGAAAAACATGCCAAATGTCCCAAAATAGGGACATTTAAGACAGTTTATATAGGCGTTACTCTGAAAATATAAATAATTTTTGGTAGGCGGATTTTTTACCCCATTAAAACCCCTCTTATTTTTTAGGAGGGAAGATTTTCTACGTGGGTCCACATTAAAAATTTTTAGTGGGAAGTTTTGCTTAATATTGAGAACTTAAACTATCAAATTCCAACCACTTCGGATAAAAAACGTGTCCCAAAAACACTGAATATTGGGGGGTACCATTATATGGAGGCTACACCAAAACGAGGCCGATGTTCCTATTCGAGCAAAGAATAAAAATGAAAATCGAAATTTCACATACTTTCCGTGCTGAAGATCTGTAGCAATAGTGTGGCCACGTACATAACATTTTAGCAACCTTACTTTATTACTGGTGATTATTATAACGCCCATGTAATTAATAACCCACCATATTCCAGTATCAATGACATCTTCGATAAATCGATATTTATTACTACTAATTACATGAAATTAAATACAAAATTATGAGGTATGAAACGGTAATGAACTGAAAAAATAAACAATTTATTTAGAATTACCAAAAATAAATCAATGGTTAACAACCATGGCAAACAAAAGACTTAAGAGAGAAACACCCAAAATGGAAGTCAGAAAACAGACAACAGCACGTGTTAAATACCAGTGGACGAGCACATTTATTACCACCAACTGTGAGAAATTATCAGGCTTAATATATAAGAGATAACTTTTTTAGGCAATATCTGAGACAAATTGCCGGCAATTAAAGTTTTAGCGGAAAAAGTGTTAAAAAATCCCAATGCACAAAAAAAGAAACGGTTAAAGGAGGTATAACGAGAATTGGGGAAAAACTAGAATTTAATTAGAATGTAGAGAAACGAATTGCTTTAAATCTCAATTGTGTGGAAGGAATACTATCGCCCATTAAAAAGAACACAAGCAACAATAACAACGACAACAATAAAACTTGCATAAATTTTCGGCAATGATTTTAGAACTGGGTCACTCAAACACAATGACTAAGAACGAACGAAAGAACGTTTTGGTGTTGTGTTTGTGTGTCGGAATTTGTGTGAAATTAACCATCCAAGGTGTGTTGTAATTAAATTGATGCTGATTTTGAAAGTAGAAACAAGTCGTCTTGGCTTTAAAACCAGAAAATCCATAGTAAAAATTCTAAACGATTGCTTTTATGGTGGTTTATGCGGTAAATGCATTAACCAGAGATAGAGGAAAAAATCCACTTCATTTAGCAGCAGCAGTCATGCCAGCTGTAATGCATAAAAATCGGTGCTGCATTCGATGATACCAAAAATTAAGAAAACAATTAAATATTTATGACTTGCCGCTGAGAGTTCTAATGTTGCCGGTTGTTTTTGTTGTTGCATTTGGATTTTTATACTGCTTCTTCTTGATTTGGCTTATATTCTCGGTGCAGTAACACGTTTTTTGTATTAGATGACGATTAACCGTTGTTTTTGGTGTGGTACTGGGAAGATAGGCAAACTTTTTTGCCTGTCTGTCTGTGTGTCAGCAAGCGGCACAATGAAAAATCTTCTTCTGACAAAAAACCTGTCAAGAAAGAAATCAGCTGCCTCGGTTTTTGTTTTTTTTTGTGGTGCTTTGTGCCGCCATTCAACTGTAATTATTAACCTAGGAAATCTCATGAGCTTAAGTATCGTGTGGTAGTTGTTTTATGGTAAAATCTTATTAACAACATTACGGTGGTGGCTGTGTTGGTGCTGCTGGGACATGTGTATGATTTGCGAAAACCAATAAAGGCTTAACGGCGTGCCACCACAGCTTGATGAACTTGCCACACAAAAATCGGAAGAAAAAATAACAATAAGTAAAAATGTCATTAAGTTCGGTCGAGTCGAACTTTTTATACCCTGCACTATGAGGTGGACATTCAAAAGACATTAAACAGATCGGAATTTTTATGTGGAACTTATGGCAAAATACATTTTTAGTATGAAGATTTGGCACCCATTTACTCTGAAAAAGTGCCAAAAAATGACAAAATACCGAATTATGGGGGATTCCGTAATATGAGGCCTACCCCGAAACTTAAGTCAATTTTGATAATTTTTGGTTGGGAGATTTTTTATCCAATGAGAACACCAAATTCAAAATTACGTCCAATTTTATTGAAAAAACGTGTCAATGTTCCCCAAAAATCCGAATAACGTTACACGGGACCAACACCGAAACTTAGGTAAATATTGATAATTTTTGTTTGTTGATGTGAATTGCCACCCAATCGGAATACAAAATACTATATTGCAGGCATTTTGTTTGAATAATGTGCCGAAATACCAAAAATACCGGAATTTGCCGAAATACATAAAATACCGGAGTACTACCTTAAAAAGTGAACCAGTATTGATAAGTGGACCAAATCACATAGTTTTTGGTACGAATATTTGCGAATGCAAAATATCAAAATAGAGTCAATTTTGTCGAAAAACGAGTCCAAGATACGAAAATCTGGGAAGCACCCTTATATGGGGCTATGCAAAAAAGGGAACCAATATTGGTAATTTTTGTACCAATATTTGCTACCCCATGAGAACCCAAAATGTGAAATTTGAGCCAATTCTGCGGGAAGACGTGCCCAAGCCCCCCACAATACCGATATTTCGGAGGTACCGTCATATGGTGGCTACTGTAAAAAGTGGACTAATAATGATCACTTTTGGACCAATACTGATAATTTTTTGTAGGAATATTACGAACAAAATGAGAATCCAAAATTCTGCATTACAGGCAATTCGGTTGCAGAACGTGACCAAGCCCCCCACATACCGAAAGTTTGGAGGTAGCGCCATATGAGGGATACCCTACAAATTTAACAAATATTGATAATTTTGTGAAGGAATACTAGCAACCTGATTAGAATCCAAAATATGAAATTAAAGCCAATTCTGTAGAAAAACGTGACCAAGCTCCCAACAATATCGAAATTTGAGGGGTACCGTTATATGGGGGCTACCCTAAATTATGGACCAATATAGGTCATTTTTGGTAGGAAGATTTGCTACCTAACGAGAAACGAAAATATCAATTTAGAGTCAATTATGTAAAATACTGAAATCTTGGACGTCCCGTTATATGGGGAACACCTTAAATTGTGGACCAATATTATAATAATTTTTGGGAGGAACAATTCCTACTCAATGAGAACCCAAAATATCAAATTAGATACAATTCTAAAGAAAATTGTACCCAAGCTCCCCAAAATACTGAAATCTGTGAGGTACCGTTGTATAGGTCTAACCTATATAGCGGACCAATATTAATAATTTTGGGTAGCAATATTTGTCACGAAACAATAATCAAAATATCAAAATGGACCTAATTATTTACAATTTTTGGTATGAAAACTTGTGAACCTATATATTACCGTAGCAGACGATTATGGCTAAATCGACATAGAATATTATGCTGACCCACAATACATATTCCCTATAGGATCTGTGCAGAATACTTTAAGGTGTTGCAAATGGAATGACAAATTGAGAATATTCCCCCAACCTTATGGTGAAGGGTATACAAACAACTTCCCAACCATAACTTGTGTTTAGGCTTTTTGCAAAGCTGTCATCGGTATTCGCCAGACGGATGGGTCAATGATGACAAACTTAGATGGACAAACGATGGGTGACAGTTACTGGGCAATAAAAGTACTGATATCGCATACCAATGTCAAACGACCAGAATATTTCAAATATTTGTGATGGACATCATCGAACCCCCCGCAACAATAAAGTGGCCAGCAACAAAAAAGAACAAAATGTCTTGTCATCGAACCATTTAGACGGCTGCAAAAAGTCTAACCAACTGTCTAGCTATCCATCCATCTATCTATCGATAGCTGGCTCAATTTGGCTATGGATCATCATTTGATGGCAATTGATTGTTGTGTGCATGTGTGTGTTTGTATTTTTTCTTGCAACATTATATTGCAATGGCGGCTAAACACTTGATGCATTAGTGTCAAACGGTTTGATACGATGACTAGCCAGATATTGCAATAAAAATAATATTTTTTTCAGAAAAAAGAAAACTCCGCATACACACACTCCACGGCTCATCAACTTTAGCAGTTGTAAAAGAATGACAAGAAATTATTTAACTAATATTACATAAAAGGTTATATAATTGATTTTATCTAAATATAGTCATAAGTCGTATAGACACTCTTTACAGGAATTAACCAAGATGGATCGACACAATAAAACGAGTCGGAATTAAAAGCAATGGTATTGGCAAAGTGTCAATGAGCTAATACCTAATCGATTGTCATTTAATGTCACATACAGGGTAAATTATCTGTATTTTGAGAGAGATCGAGAAAACAAAGAAAGGCTTAAGCTACAAACCTATAAAGGTAGCTAACTTCATTAGTTGTCATTCAACTTCAGTTAGAAACTACTGTTCATGAAAGAATCGCAATCTGTCAGTCAGATTGTGATTCCTTTAAATTCTTAAAATTTCCAAGAGTACCATTTGAATTTGATTTCGCAGAATAACACATTTTATTTGTCACTATTTCATGAAACATTTTATTGAAATGTTAAAAGAGCCCTCATATAGACATAAAACACTTTACATATTTGTAATTACTTTGCTGATAAAATTGCAACTATGTATGCTTAGAGCATGAAGAAGGGGTTTCCTATAATCCATAAAAGAAAAATCAGATTTAATGTTTCTTTGAATAATAATTTAGTTCTATGCAATCTAAAAATTCGTTCACCCACAAAATCATTTGATTTATTTATTTTTTTTTGTTTATTTTGACTATTTGTAGGGGTGGTCTGATATTGTGCAAAGTTTGGATGAAATCTGCAGCTCCTTCCGAAAGTTATCGGATGGTGACACAGGCATTTGTCAGCCAAACACACATTTCTTTCTCTAGGCTGCGGGAATAAAAATTAAATTTATATGTAAAAACGTTTTCTAATAATGAAAATATTTTTTAATTGAATTGGATCGGCTTTCCTCACAAAAAAAAACTTTATATTTCTGGCATAAGAAAAATTGACTCAATTTCGTAAAATTAGATACATACATAACATCCGTAAATCTGGTGTTAAGAAGGACCCGGCACGTTGAAATATATTGCACAATTGTCGAACGTGAGTAATTGTAACTTTGTGATTAATTTTCTCAGAGCATTTTAGCTGACAATTTACAATGTCATAGACGCCATATGAAAGACCAGACATTTTTACGAAGTTTTTAATGAACAACATATTCATATAAAATCAGTAAGGAAAGTTCATAAGTCGGACGGGGTGACTATATGGTACCCTATACCCTTTTGGGTGCATACAAGATTTGCTAATATGTACAGTATCATGTAGATAAAACATCTTTGGAGGACCATTGATATGGAATTGGACGAAATCAAATGTGTGATCTACATAGACATTTGAAAGACGATACACAAACCATACTGATATCTATGAAAAATTGCATGTTAATTGGGCTCACTTGGTTTCTATGGTGTACCATTTGTATGACAGTGAGCAAAATTATATATGGGAGCTATATGTAAATCAGGATATAATTGAGCTACCGCGACACACCATTTATTATGCTGAAGTACAGTGCGATGTCCACAGTTTCATCAGCAGAAACCATTAGTATTTTGTGCATAAAATGCACTCAGGACGAAAATATATACAGGTTATATTTACTTCTGAATATTTTTTGCAACGTCAAATACATGATATTGTACCTCCAATTTGATACGTTGTGCAGAAACTCGTAGAAATCAGAGAAAACTTTAGTTATTTGTGGAAACTATGTCTAAATCTTAACCGATTGTCATTCAATTCTTCACATACAAAACTGGACCTAATTCAGTATGCTGGTCAACAGTTTGTCTCAATCAGACAAATTTTGGGAGTTTAGTCTACAATTTAGATAGAATCAGACGAAAATCTATATAGGAACTATATCTAAATATTAACCGATTTCAACAAAACTTAACACAGTCTATCCTAGTCTCAATTCCATACGTTATGCCAAATTTCGTCTCAATCGGACAAATATTGGGAGTTTGGTGCAACATTTACATAAAGTCGGACGAAACTATATATGGGAGCTGTATCTAAATCTGAAGCGATTTAAACAAAACTTCGTATACATCAAACTGGACCTAATTCAGCACACTGTGCATAATTGTGTCTCAATCTGACAAATATTGGGAGTTCGGTGTATCATTTACATAAAATCGGACGAAGCTATATATCGGAGCTATATTTAAATCTTAAACGAAATCGGGACATATTGGTGCACCATTTACATAAAATCGGACGAAAGTATATATATATATATATATATCTGATCCGATTTCAACAAAACATCACATACGTCAAAGTGGACCTGATTCAGTACGCTGTGCAAAATGTTGTCTCAATCAGAAAGTCGGTTCAAATCTACATCTGAACCGATTTTCTCCAATTTCAATAGGGCTCGTCCTTGGGCCAAATAAATGAGCTGTGCCCAATTTTATCCAATTCGGATCATAAATGCGACCTGTACTTTACTCACAAAAGTACATGGACGGACGGACAGACGGACATCCATAAATCGACTCAGAAAACGACTCTGAGCATGTTTTCAAAAGGAACCACGTTTCGTTTCCTTTTGTCTGTTACAAACATAATACCCTTCACCACAATGTGAAGGGTACTATCAGCTGACTATCGGTTTAATAGATAGTCAGCTTAATCTATAGTCACTAAATTTTCAATTAGGTTCGGCTCTTTCCGAAGATGACTGGTCAAATTGCATTTATAACCGAAGACATTTTATCTTTGTTTTTATGGCCAATCTAGTGTCCATAGTTATCACACGAACATCACGAAATAGCGGGCCTATTTGACTTTTTGTGAAAAATTCCAAAAATATCTACGGAGTATTTATTTACAGCGGAAAGGTATCATTCGGAGAATTTTGCCCAGATTCGGAAGTTAGCTCTGAAGAATTTTGAAGGCATTTTGAGGCAAAGTTATTCTTGTGTCATTCCAGATTTACTTCAGAGGGTCCTGATTGTTGTTAACGGACGTATTGTTACTAAATTAAAGTTAAAGGTTATTCATAATAACTACTCGAACTTTTGGTGAAGTTTGAATACGAAATTTACCACCTTCAAATTGTACTAGCTTGTTTCCCAAGATTAAACTTGACCGCCTTATTTGATTTGAATCGAACACTGAACAATGTAGTATTTCTTTTATATTATGTAAAAATCTAGAATATATAATGGCATACAGTCATTTTCAACATATTTTAAACTTACTTACAAGTATTAATAACAAAATTTGGAAACATACCTGAAAATAGAGAAAAAAAGGACATTATTAAAATACAGAAATATTATTCATTTGAATAGGTATAATTTTTCAGTTAGAAGTATATTTGCAATCAATGCAATAGATTTACATTCCACTTACTTTTTGATGCAATGGAAGTTAAAAAGAAACAATTTTTTTCAGTATTAACAGTTTTAAACAAATACGCATTACCTTATTATTTATTGTTTTAATCGGCTCAGATTCTAATGTAACTTCCATATACATTTTTATTCGATTTCATATAAATAGAACACTTAAGATTCTAAGTTTGTCCGATTTACACGGAAGCTTACGTATAATTTCGTCTTATTTGATGTATCTACATGATGTACCAATTAGCATACGCCTTTCCGATTGACTCGGAATTTTGCATCGATAAATATTATATTTCACCCACATATAATTTTTAGGCGTTACCATAAAATTTTTATATCATATTTTGTTTGTGCCCAGATTCGTGTAGATGATTATTATTATTATAGCCTCATCCGACTTTTTTCCTTTCTTTCAGATTTTTGAATTTATATAATTATTTAAAAATTAAAATTGTATAAAATTATCAGAATTATGTACCATCTAGAAGTGATTATCATTTATGTTCTCCAGTTTGCGTTTGGATTTACAACGTCCATATTTTAGCCTAATCCGTATCACTTTATGAGTATTTCAGCAACGAAATGTTTATTTCTAACAAACCCCCAGGCCAACATGTCTAGCCACCTAAAAATTTAATAAATGTAATACTTATACTTATTCCGATTTTCCTGAAAAAAAACTAGGCCGACATATAATTCCTAATTTCAATTTTAGTAAACACCATTTACCTTTTTCTCCACGAAACCACAAAAACCAAATTATAATTTCAAATAAATTATAAACATCATATTCGAATACAGTTTTCCTTTACCCAAAAAGTAGCTATTACACCAAAATCAATGAAAAGAAATCTACCATAGAATCACGTAACAAACGATTAACATCGTCATGGCCTGGATCAGATGTTTGATAGATGGAAAATGCGTTTGCAACCCAGACAGTTTTCATAATGGAAAAATATACCTAAATTCCTAAAAAGATTGTTCTACTGCCACTAGTAGTCTGTGGGAAGCTGTAAGGCAATCAGCCTAAATTCTTCGGTAGCTGGTATAAAATGTGGGCCAATAACTACTAATACACTGTTGAACACCAAGAAATTTCACTGAATTGCCTTGGGTTATTTTTGCAAAGCAGCGTAGCAAAAAACAATTTGATTACTTTAATGGCTGTCAACTTGGATTGGAATAATTTGCCCACTGTATTACTTGCTATTTCTTTAATCTATTTCTTCTTTTTTTTTTCAAATTTCTAAAGATTTTGTTTTGTTAAGCATTCTATGATCGAAGCGTTTGGTAATTGATTATTCACGCCATGGCAATTTGCAAAGGCAAAAAAAAAAAACTAAATAACCAACAACAAAAAACATTTCATTTGAAATTAAAGTTTTTTTTGGTTCTCCCTAAACATTATGTGGTTTGGTTTACGACCAGACACATTAAAAATTCATTGGAATGACGAAGACGGCGAAAGACGAAAATGGGTCTAACCCAAGAGAACCAAACTGCCAACCAACCAACTAACCAAGTGAAAGAAGTGGTTAGCCTAAATTCTTTCTTGATGAATTAAATAAACAAATAAAAAAACGACAATTCCAATATATAGTAAATTGATTATTCATTAATGGATGGGTCGGGCGAGTAGTGCAAATGTCTCTTGAAATACGCAAATCAAGTTTGTTGTTTGAGTCTTTTGTTTGCTTAAAGAATATAGCCATGCCATCGTCACCATCACAATTATGAATAATGATGATGAGTCTAGCTGAGGATTATAGAATCAATGTTAATGGCCAATATTGGTATTTTTCGATAAATACTCAATTAAATTAATAAAATTGAATATTGATTTGAAGCAGAAATGGAGAAAGGTACACAGGAGATACGAATATAACCAAAAAATAAATTAGAAAAGATCTTGATGACATTTGTATGTATTGGTCAGCAGGTCGAAGATTATGACTCTTGGCTGTAGAAATGCCAAAAGTTGTAGTCCGATATGCTCTCCATCATATGGAAAAAAAATTAATGAAAATTGATATTGGACGCATAAATTCTTGTTTAATGTTTAATTTTCTTATTTCTGAGGTGTGGTGGCTGACAGAGATGTCTACACTAACCTAGCCAATTGGTCTAATAGCCACCATTGATCATTTTTAACCTCAGCACTTTGTCATTGCCAAAAATAATAGATTTCAAATAAACCCCAACAGCTTCTTGTTGCAACCAACCAACAAATATGTCTTTGAGCACTGATTTCGGTTTGTGGTCATCGATCTATGTCTGTATGCCATAATTTCCTTGTCAAATACAAATGCATCTGGTATTGACTTCCAGCTGACTGCATAACCTTCTCAACAGGAAGATTTTTTTTTCACAAAAACAAATTTAAATGAAAATAGAAGACAAACAAGAATTTTTGTTTTTTTTTTACTTAATAACATCATGTTTACGGTTATTCTCTCATCTGTACAACAGCAGCAGCAGGGGTAGTCAGACTAGAAAAATAGCGGCCCACAACAGCTAGTCAACCAACCAGCCATCCAGGCAACCATAAAAAAATATGTGGTAAAATTTAAAGGTCATTTGCATAAATTTGTGCCCAAAAGCAAAACAACTCTACCACATTACACGACACTATCAGGGGTTTGGGACACGTTTGTTTTTTTACGACACATCTACACATGCGAACGAACTACGGCAGCTAACCACCACTACAAGCCAACCACCATTCACAGCCTGCATGCAGGCGAAGAATGAATGGGCGGGCGTTATGGCCAAAGGTGCAATTTATGACCAAAAAACATTTCTTGAGAACTGTTTTGTGAAGGTGTTGGCATAACATGAGCGGTAAAAAAAATCACAAACACGAAATCACAAGTGGCCAACAAAATTCATGACATTCTTTGCATGCTTCATAATGCAAACTGACCACAGACAGCACAGCTATCAGCACGTTCAAAAATTAACCCATGTGTCAAAGGAAAGAATAAATTTTTGTCGTATAGGAAGACAATATAATGCGGATGTTATAGTAGCAGGGAAGAGGATACGGTTTCGTATTAGAAAATACAGTTAGCTGATCATGCTATGTAAATCAATCAGGTGTATTGCCCATATGATGTAATCGTGAGGATGAGAGAGTTTTGTTACACAGAGAGATATTCGCTAGGAAGGTCATGTTTAACATTTGGATAACACTTACAGTTTATCAGGACGAGAATCGTGCAGTTTTCAATTAGAAAAAGTTGTAAGGAAATATTTTTCTTTAATTTTCACGTATGTAGTTGTAAATTCTAAATTTTTGCATGGAAAACCTACAAAAGATATAGGTTAATTTACCAGTCAATTGAAAATCGTCGAGATAAGGAAAACGAGGGAATATACACGTTGATCAAGTCGGGAAATGGCGCTATTAGATCTACATACATTCGGATTCCGTCGAAATCACCATAGATCTCACAATATTTAAGGGAACCCCCCCCCCATTCTCGATTTTTTATTTTTAAGATTTTAAATGGGCTGGTAAATGAATACCAATGCTTGTTAAGGTTTGTAACTTTGCACATATATATTTGAAGATTTAAAAAGGAAGAAAAATAATTTACAAAAAAATTTTGTTGTTGTTTTGTTGTTGTTTTTTGTGATCAAAGATAAGTCCTTATTTTTGATGGCGGGCATGATAACTCCTCACTGGAACATCGGAATTCGAAAATTCCAACGGTGTTAGAAAGAGTACATGTCTGGCTCTCGTATGAACTAGGATTATTGACCTCGCTCTAAAATTAACAAAATGGCGGACCTTTGAAAAAATATTTTTGAAAAATCACCGATTTTTTACCAAAAACCAAGTTAAAAAATAAGGAAGATCTTCACCGATTGGCTTTATCCTAGTTCATACGATAGCAGTACACTCACAGAGAAACGTGTAAAAATTTGAAATCGATTGGGTTATTAGTTTTTGAGTTATCGTGCCCGCCATTCGCAAAAAAATGTTTAGAGAAAAACGCGTTTAAAGTTTGAGAAGCCCTTCAGCCGTCACTTGATGCTGACACAATAAATCGGCTATATCTTCAAGAGTTCTTGAGATTTTAACTTGAAATTTTGCAGGGACATTCTTGAATTAGTGTAGATTGGAATTAAGTCAACAAAAATTTTGACCCCGAGAATGGGGGGGGTCCCCTTAAGATAGAGATTTAAAAATGCACAACATGTTTCGCAATAAAAATGGGATATATCGGTTCACATTTTGGTATTGTCTCCATATAAATTATGAGTACTTATTTGGGGGCAAACATTATCAATTCGGAGTATCCCCCAATAAACGGGTGCTAAATTGACTAAAACAAATTTAGCTATAATTTTATGTACCATGATATTTGTGGGTAAGAAACTTCTTCACAATTTTAGGACAGTCAGGCGACATTTTGGCTATGTTCAAGGCTCCACCTCAGTTTTCCAATCTGAGAATCTGTAGCTTGGTATTTAGTTTTCTTCTGGCTATAATTAACAATGTCATATAAAAATTTGGAATGTATCGTCTGTTACACCTCACAATGAGGCGAGTTTTTGGCTATGTTCAAGGTTCTAGCCCAATTTCCCAATCTAAGAATCTGTAGTTTGTTATTTAGTTTTCTCCTGGCCTCAAATTATCAAGACATAGCCTCTATATAGAAATCCCCATCGATTTTTTGTATTTTTAATGTCTACTTTATGATGGATTGTCTAAAAAGTTCGGCCATCTGCCACACAGAAAAACAAAATTAATGAATATTTTCATAATTTCATCGATATTATAAACATACCTCGCTTTGAATACAAGTAAACAATTCTTATTATCATGAGGAAGCCGTTATTTTTCCAAAAACTGTAAACAATTTATTAATATTAACACTATTTCATACTTCGCTCTACTTTACCACTATTTGCGCTCATTTGTTCACCGCCTCTCTTTTCTCTCTCTTTTGACAAAAAACAATTGTATTCCTCCCAAGAAAAAAGCCACCACCATATTGTTCGGCTGTTTTTTGTGGATTGTGTCTAGTTTTGCATACCATTGTTTCCATATTTCAGACACTGCATTGGTGTTATAAAATTCGCATATGTATTTTCCAAATTATTTCGATATAAATGTAACATACAATATAAAAAATAAATGTTGTTTATATTGTATAGGATTGTTATAATGAAGCAAAATATGATACATGTAAGTAAATTAGAAAAATCGATACCAGACAAAACTAAGAAGAAAACATAAAGTCGAAAAATTAAAACGACAAAAAGTTTCTGTGTCAAGGAAACCCCACCACCAAACTCAACAACTCCTAAGTTGTTTTTCGCTCTCTGTGACAATAAACCAGTATTAAAGTTGTATTCATATAAGATATGAATTATTTCTTCGGCGCAACTCTGCAATCTTGCACACACCAAGTCCTGCAATCATAAAATTCTGTGACATAACATTTACATTCTACTTGTGTATGCGGCCCGATATACACTCGAAGTAAGGTCCATACGGATGAATTGGAGTTATGCCAACTGATCAGTGTCGAATTAATCCTACCGAGTACACCACCATTGTTTTTACAGCCACATCTTCTAAAACTTTTTATAGTCAGCCACCAGTCCCACATGCGAAAATCTCCCCCATACTACAAACTGATATTTGATGCATCAGACTTTCGTAGCCGTACCCTTCTAGTCGAAACTACTACTAGTCAAATGCTGCCAAACTAATAATCTTCCTGGGAGTACTAATCTGTCCATGCTCAATCTGAAACATTTTTGGTTCCCCGATATTACTACTTATGGGCCAACAGCAACAACTCGTTGTTTCTGATCAAGCCATTTAAGAACCCAAATCCTGGTCGTGGTCCTGGTCACAAGATAGGTTTTGTGTGGAGGCTGTCTAAAACCTTCTATGTTTAAAAAGCCCCCTTTATAAAACAATTCCACACATAGATCGAACATATAACTTCTGGAAGAAACCCAAATTGATGACCGCATCACGAAGTCAGACCCTAGTTAAAAATCGAATCCACATTCCTGGTTGTAACATTAATTGGGAGTATAATGCATTGCACAGTTCTGATTTTATATAGTCAGGCTGATGTCGGTTGAAAAAAGATCACATAGCTTTCAAACTGTGCTTTGCCAAATTTGCCAATATCGAAACCAGGACATAGAAACCAAAATGTTGGTGGGGATCAGCCAAAATTGGTTGTACACAAGGGGGAAGTAAGCAAGGGATCCTTAAAGTTTATAAGTTTATTTTTAGCTCTTAGGCGATGTTACGACTGCTAACATGCCGGCCAACTTCGATCATTTCTCCGATGTTATGGACATTTTCGACGACCGCCCTACGAGGTGCGAGGTGCATTTTTAACATCAAAAATTCCTGAACGGAATCTACGAAACCAGAATTGCACATAATTGACTGTTAAAGTATCGGAACCATAAACACCATTCACAATTATCCGCTTGGCTTCCTTTTTCGCTTTTGTCAAAGAAAAACTTTAAAATGTACCAATGTTGTTCTTTGTTTCGTTTTTAACACCCAGTAACTAACAACTGAATGCACCAAACAAAAAAACAGCAAAATAATTTCATACTGCGAAATATCAACCCAATGAACATAAATCTGAAATTGTTTGATCGATACTTTAGAAGAAATCTATCAAAACAGCCATCTGCCGAAAAAATAATGGATTTCCTTTTCCCCAACCCTATCGAAACGAAATGAAAATGTGTTATGTTAATGAAAGTCCTTGAACCCAAAAGAACAAATTCGGCATAGGTCAAGTTTTTGAGTTATGGCATGGTTATTTTTTTGTGTGGGAAATTTTATTTCAGACAAATTCTACATTTCTTCATAAAGTACAACTTATTAGAGTTAGTAGATATAATGATAAAATGTCGCTCATAAGATTTTAGATAGGTTCCTCAAAGCCAAAAAATCGATGTTCTTGTTTTTGTCGTCCTTTTCCACTTTTACCCGATCATTGTCTAGAAAACCTTATATCAATATGACTACAAATCTTCGTAGAAATTGTAGGCCATGAAGAACTGTCGGATTCGTCCGAAATATTTACAATAAATTATGAATCATCATACTTAACATGTACACTGCATTTATTTGCGTGAGTGAGAGAACTCAACGAACCACAACATGTTTAAACCGGATTATCTAATTTTAACACATTTTAACCATTTTTATCTTCACGTTATATTTGATACATTATTAGGTCGTCCTTGGGTCCAACAAACATCACGTCAATTGGTAGATAAATGAAATATGTATGTCAACTTCAGAGGACATGCTGAGGAGCGAAGTATATATAATTGTGGTTTGCAATTTAATTAAAATCGGCCTTTAAGGCTTCAAATTGTTTTTTTTTTTGAAATAAATAAAAAATGTCTCTTATTCTCAAATATACATGTTCTATTTTTGATATACATTCCATTCTGGCATTCCAACACTCAACGCTCCCAAACACAAACCAAATAACTTTATCAAAATTGTTTTTCCTATGCTCCGCTGACAGCTAACGATAACTTAAATTAGATTTAGGTTTTGTTTAGTTGTTTGCTTGTCTAAATTCAAGATCATGACTTGTTGCTGCTGATGTGGTTTTTGTTCAGCATTTCATTTTTGGAAACACAGCAATGTTAAATGCCACAATATGTCGTCCTTTAATCAGACTTGTCTTTTCTAAAACCGACTTCAACTACTTCATATATCTTTTTGGGGGATTTGGTTTAAGCAATGGCATTGTTTTCTTAGCAAAAAACAGAAACAATTTTTCCAAGAATTTTTTCTCAAAAAAAGAAGAAGGCGGTTGTGGCGACCCCAGCTGCTGTAGACAGGGCCAAACGCCAAAACAAACATTTCTCTAACGTGACATTAGAGACAAGTGAACGAACAAACGAATGAACAGCATCAGCAGCAACAATAAGACTACTAGCATTCAAAGCTTTTTGAGCAAATATTTCAAATCTTGGCAAATCCTTACAACACAATGAGAAGAAGAAGAAGCAGAAGAAAAAATGCAACATAGCATTGTTAGCCGGAAAGTGAATTAGTTTAGAATGTAACTCTATTCTTGTTGTAGTTGAAATATATGTATGTAAAGAGTTTGTTTCGCTCGTTGTTGGGGTGACATTTAAGCCATTAAAGTTTTAAATCTCTCAAACCAAAACGAAAAAAAAAACACCTAACAACGATCAGAGTTTTAAACAACAACAAAGGAACACCCTGCCAGCCAGCCTGCCTGATACAGAACACAACCGAAAGCATTGATTTTCACGTTAACACTGAAATTTGAATTTCAAAAGAGTTGGTCTGATCTCACCAGCACCACCACCCAATTCATCCATCCTTTTGTTGGACTGCCTGCCAGTCTGTCTCTACTTTGCAACATCTATCTGTTTAACCTTTCTTTCATAGATATAGGCAGCGTGGCGTAGTTTTTCATTCTGCCCATAACAGTAGCAACATTTAAAGGTTTTTAGTGTCACTTCACAACAACATTTTTTTTGCGAATTTATTGAAGGCAGGGGGTGATGTAGTCAAATGCCCAAAAAAGCGTACAGCAACAGAAAACAGACATTGCTGAAAAATAAACGTGACTTAATATGGGTGTTTTATAGACAATAAAACATTTTGTTTTCTTGACGTTTGCTTTTATTCTTTGGCAGTTGAATTACATTTTCGAAATGGAAAACATTTGGTGTTGAGATTTTTTGGCGGATTGCTTATATTTTGTAGCAGTAGCCAGGGTGCTGTAGCAGCAGCGGGGAAGGGGTCATATGAAACCATGAGGGGTTATATGAAACCATGAAATAAATTTTGCCTCTGTTGGATATTGTTTTATGGGAAATTGCGGTAGATGTTTCATAACATGACAATAACGGTATCATGAAATAGTTTTGAAATGATATTGACAATATCTGAAAAATTTTAGTTTTTTTGTGGTAATAAAATACTTACACATGGATTTACTTAAACATAATTCGATTGAAAATATGTTTTATTTGAAATTAAATATCGATTGCCGATCCCTGGAACATCAGAATTTCAAAATTCCGACACAATTAGAAAGAGTACATATCTGGCTCTGGTAAGAACTAGGATTATTGACTTCGCGAGAAAATTGGTAGACCAAGGATTTTTTTTTTTTTTGAAAATCCTCTATTTTCGATCCAAAACCAACTTGGAATAAACATGGAAAGGATTGGATTAATATTTTTTGAGTTAGGGTGCCCGTTAATCGTAATAACATTGTTTCAAGAAAAAATAGTTTAAAGTTTCACTATAAATCGGCTATATTTTCAAGAGTGGTATAGAATTTCATTGAAAATTTTAATGATACATTCTTGAGAAGTTGTACGTTTATATTAAATAAAAAAATGTTGAAACCGAGAATGGGGGGAGTACCCTCCACCACCAAAGTTGAAGTTAAGCAAGAAAGAAATCTAAACAAAATTCAATTCTTTAATCAGACCGATGATGTCAAAAACATCATTCCAAAATTAATTTCTTTAGGAAACACAAGTAATTTCAGCTAACTGGACCATCTGAAACCAAAAATAGATTTTACCTAGTATCAGCTTGGTTCTGACATGGACTAGGATTATTAACACAAAAATTTTCAAAAATAGATTTTATTTGAAATTTTAATGAAAACCAGAAACATTATTCCCATCCCAGCTGAAAAATAGGTTCTCCTAGGACCTTCCACATATATGCATATATCGGTTCACGTCTTGGTACAACTATTTTGAATTCATTAGTCACATTCAGTGTTGCCAATTTAGCACTTTTAGTGCTAGATTTAGCACTTTTTGAACTCGTTTAGCACCAAAAAAATTGATCTAGCACCTAGCACATTTTTTAGCATTTTTTAATTTCTTAGGATTTTTTTTACAAAATTTTGGTTTCAACCCAAAAAATTCCGTTTATCGATTTCATATTGACCCATTGAATTTTCGCTATGTTTCACGCGATGAATTAGATTTTCCAATGGTCGGGTACTTCATGTGGTGACTATAACATTGTCTGTTGGTAGATTGTTTATTTGGGAAAATGAAAAATCTAATTAAGTTGTACATTTAAGAGCAATATAAAAATAATGAACATGAATTATGTTGGAACTTTCTGAAAACAAGTATTTTATTCAGCGGGAATTCCGAATGCCATGTTATAACCACTAGATTACCGAAAAGGCGTGCGTAGCCCTTTATATTGGAATTGTGCCAGAATAAGGACCAAAATAGAAAGATTCCGGCAAACATATTTTTTATACCCTCCACCATAGTATGGAGGGTATATTAATTTTGTTTTTCCGTTTGTAACTTATCCGACCCTATAAATTATATATATTCTTGATCAGCGTAAAATTCTATGACGATATAGCCATGTCTGTCTGTTGTAATCATTCTAGCGTCTAACAGAATTAAGATAGATCGCCAAAATGTTGCATAGGGTCGTCTTTTGTCTGCAGGCAGGTCAAGTTCGAAGATGAGCTTTATCGGTCCACGTTTAGGCATAGCTCCCATATAAGGGTTCCCCCCAATGCTGCAATTTGGTATTTTGTAGTCGCATATGGTAACAGATCTCCCTACCAAAAATTATTAATATTCGCCCCCCTTTTTGAGGTAGTCCCCATATAACCCCCTTTTTATATTAAAATAGTAATCTGATTTATTCCGCGTTTTGAATTTGGTTCTGAGACTCTTTGTAATCATTTCACCTGCGGAGGAAAGCGAGATAAGAAATTAGATGGTAAGGTTCGATAATGAACTATATCCGCATATAGACCTAGCCCCTGTATGGAGGTTCCAGATGTAGTGGACTGATATTAACCATTTTCAAATTTGAACTAAGTTTGGAAGAAATAATAAGATGGGCAAAGTTTGGATGAAATCTAAAGTTTCGGAAACGGATTTGGTCCAAAGAAACATGAGTCTAGAATCAATATTTCGACGAGGCACATTTTCACCGTGTTAAAGTGTATACACCCTCATTAACCATTAGGCTGAGGGTACAATTATCCATTAAAAAATTCTGAAATTTGTATTATGGTTAACATAATGGTTTACATAATCCGTTTTTAGAAATGTCGGAATAGGTCCACTTTTTGGTATGTTCCCTATATTTTCATTTATAGTACCTGTCAGTATATCTATGGTGGAGGGTATCCAGAGTTCGGCCCGGCCGAACTTAAGGCTTTTTCACTTGTTTTATATTAAAGTCGCTGTTGGGAATGAGATTATACACCCTTAAAAGTACGCAAATGGGACGAAAATTGATAATTGTCTTCATATTTGTACGCAATGTGAAATTATAGTTATTTACCTTAACCAAATTTGGACATTATTAGTATTTATATTTAGTAGGTAGATTTCAAACACCATCAAAACAAAAAATAGAAAAAATTGAGTCAATTCGGTTGCGTGTCCGACGTCCCCAAAATGTCGAATAATCTCTGGGGGCTACCTCTAAATATGGACCCATATTAATAATTTTTGATAAGGAGATTTTTTACTCAACTAAATTTAAACAATCAAATTAAAACCAATTCAATTGATGAGGGTTACCCTTAAAAGTGGACCAATATTAATAAGTTCTAGTAAGAAGACTATATATCCAGGTAGAACACAATATACAAATATACAGCAATTTAAGTTGAAAAATGTGCATAAGAGATTAAAAAACAAATATTGGGGGATGGTGTACCCTAAAACGACCGATATATTCCATTTCCAATATCAAATCTCATAGAAGTAGTACCAACGTATGTGAAAAATTCCAAAGCTCTGTCTTCAATATTGCGACCTCAATCGGACGGACATGGCTAAATCGACAACGAATTGTCGTTAAGAATAAATGGGGTTTCTGATTAATATTTCATAGTTAAATATTAACAATTTTGTTCTAGAAATTTTTAGCACTTTTTTCTGGCACTTTTTTAAAATTTTTAGCACTTTCTTTTTTTCAACAAAATCTAGCATTTTTCCTCAACAAAGTTTTGGCAACACTGGTCACATTGAAGCCGAATTAAACAATTGTTGAAACTGTAATTGAAAATAATTACTTTTTAAACTCTTCATCATACAGGGTATTATGTCTTGTGTATGTGCTTTTAACAGGCAAAATGAAACGAGATAGACACATGGTCCCTTTTTCGGAGTTGATTTATGCCTCTCCGTCTGTCTATGTTAAACTGTGAACAGATCACATTTATGATTCAAATGAGATGAAATTTGGTACAGCTCGCTTATTTGGCCCAAGAACGAACCCTATTGAAATTTGTGAAAATCGGTTCAAATTTAGGTAGAGATCCCATATATAGTTTCTTCCGATTTTAACTAAATGGTTCAAAATTCGTATGGCATAAAATTTTGCAAAAACTTACTAAAGTTAGTATAGCCTAACATGTTTCAACTTTTGTTGCAATCGGTTCATATATAAATATATAACATATTAAAACTTCATCCCAATTTCATATCAATGTCCCTTTGAAAAGGCGACATCTGTTAGGATACATTTGCTGAATATGTTCAACGGGGTAGAGGTATATTTTAGTCGGTCCCGTCCGAATTTACTACTTTCCTTACTGTTTTGTATAGCCCCTATGAAGGTCCTAAACATTACCAAAAATTCGATATTTATGGTAGTTAGGTAGAAAACATATATTTGAAATGACCTCCATCTCATACAATATTAAATTTGAAATACTTTTAAGACCGTTTTAATTTTTAAAATATCTGAAGCATTTTCTTTATGGTGCTACCATTTGTGTTTCCATAAACTAAACATTTAGGATTAAAAAAAATAAGAAAAGAAGAAGATTGTTTTGAATGAACGTCATTTTCTATCTCCAGAGACTGTTATTTGACATTCGGAATTTTCGGAAATAACTCCTTGTTGAAATAACCCCAAATTAAAATTTCTGAAGCTTTCTCCCATGGGAACGATTTTAATATAGCCCCATTTTAATGCGACCTAAATACAACCACTTATTTTAATTAAACTCAAAAACTAATAACACAATCGATTCCAAATTTTGGGACGTTTATCTGTGAGTGCATAGTTATCGTATGAACTAGGATAAAACCAATCGGTGAAGATCTTCCTTATTTTTTAACTTAGTTTGTGGTCAAAAATAGGTGATTTTCCAAAAAAAAAAAAAAAAAAAAAAAACATTTTCAAAGTTCCGCCATGTTAATTATTGTGTAATTTAATATATATATATATATATATATAGTACATAGAAGTACATATCAGATTGTCTTGTCTGTATATTGAAATTCCGATACATATCGCAAAATATTTAATATAGAACTTGATTTTCCCCCCATATAATGACACTGCTCCATTGGATATGGATGGATATTTTAAAGGGTTTAGTCGCATTTTCCAACCGAAGCGACTGCAATTTGGCATTCAGGATTCTTCGAGTGTGAAAGACATTTCTGCAGAAGCTGTTCAATACAGATATAAGTTTTTACGTAGCCCTCCCCGCCTTCATAAAGTCCCCGCCACATTTTATTCTTTTTGGGTAAAAAATATATCACTAAAAATGCTCAATACTCATCCCTGATTTTACATATTCACCCAATTGTTCCTGTCTGTAATTTAGTACTTCGATTTCGATGACTTGGTCTCTGATATATTAACACTGTCGCAGTAACCATCTATCAGAAAATATCAGAAAATTTCAATGAATTGCATATCCATTCCTTGGATACGAAAATAATATTTCGGTTCGGAAATAAGTTATGTCGTCAGACCCGGTGTTTTAGAGCTAAAAACTGTACTAGTAAACATTTGTGAGCAGAAGAAGACAGTTCTGCACCAGAGTCTCCCGTCACTACACCACCGATAGAAACATTGTTGTTACCTTAAAATTAAACTTAAACTGCAAAAATATTGTTTGATTTTTTTAATTTTTGTCGCTAACATCAAAATTCAGCTACTGAACAAATTATCACCTATTTCAATAGGATAAAATCCTTAGAACAAATAAATTAGCCTTCCAAATTATATTAAAATTAAAAAATTGCTGAGGCTTAAAATGTGATTTTTTTCGCTTTTACCAGTTATTTGTGAATGTAGAGTTATTTGTTAATGCAGAGTGAGTAGGGGGTTACAACCCGCACATTACAACCCACCATGTACATATATCTCATGTAGGCAGTCATTAGAAATCCATCCAAAGTTATTGTTTTTATAGTTTCCTTTTTAACAAATTTAGATCGTTACAATTGAATATTCGTTAAATTTAAATCTCTATTTTATTTTCACATTTCTTCTTTTATAATTTAATAGCAACCATTAGCATTTTCCGCTCTATTTGCTCCAGAATTTTTGTTACGGATGCCACATAATAGGCTACCACTTAAATATTGTCACGTCTTGTTGCAATAAATTAAAATCATTTGTATTGAATTAAAATAATTTATTATCACGATGCGATTGTAATAAATTAAGAAACAATTTCCAAGTGATGTGATTTAATTTCACAAAATAAAATTAATATAATTTCCGCTCAAATGTACACTATAACACAACTTATTTTTCTGCATAAAAATTCAATTTGCAAATTTTTGTGATATTCAACTTCAACAACTCCTCTCCATGTACATATGTGGAATAATCAAGAAGACGACGAAGCCAAATGTATGAAGTGCACTTTAAATAAATTCCTCTTGGAATCTCAAAGTCAATTCCAAATAACTGCATCCTCATCAACATATGGATGGCATCATTTACAGATGGAGATCTGCAAAAAAAATCTGTGGCACCACTCGAAAAGTGGACACACAAGAAATGGTGACATTTTTATGGTGCTATCAAACGGCGGACGTTCTGTTAGTTACACTGGCTACTCAGAAAAAGGAAAAAAAACATGGCATCTTCTCCGTGGCATACAATATTCAAATGAGTCTGTATATCTTTTGTTGCTGTCTTCAGTTTTCAGACAGATTTTGAATGGCCTTAAAGTGAATTGAGAAAAAAGCTGGATACTTTCTTGATAGAATTTTCTTTCATTGTTTGTTTGTTTTTGTTGTGTTTTTCGCCTTTCTGGTTCTAAAAGCCAAGCCTGATTTGCAAATCGCAAGACAAGATTCTGTTGAAAATGTACTTGTTCTTTTTTTTTCATTAATCTAAATACTATAGGCATTTAAAAGCACGCGCAAGAATAATAACAACAGCAGCAGCAACAACAAATAAATGGAATGGCAAAGAAAATCGAATAAAAAATGTCGACAAACAACCGTTTAAATATTAAAAGTCTTGAAATACCCGTTTTGCATTTGTTGTGGTCTTGGGTCTTCAGAGAGATTCTGGTTTTGTCATCATCGTTGCCAATACAGGAAGATGAAATGCGTTTGAAAATCTGTTTTTCCTTGCTTTGGCAAATAAAAAAGAAAGATGTACAAGCTAATATTTGCCACATGCTTTTCAAAAATAAATCGATGCATGCGTAGGGTAATAATGCAATAAAAAATAATAATCGAAGTATGCCACAAGGAAAAGAAAGAAAGCATTTCCTTGTACAGAAATAAAAATGATTTCTTGTTCGCTATAATGTCTTAATAAAGACGTGGCATGTATAGTAAGGAACTGAGGAAATAGTCTGAAATTGATAAGGCATATTTATGTAAAATATTAAAAAGGGGTGATGAAATTTATTGGGGGAAAATAGATAAACTGTAATAAGAGAATTTTAATATATATTTCTAACCAGCTGTTGGACTACTTTAAATCGCATCATCGTCTCAATAATCTTTAATTGTTCCAAATTTTGTTCAATATAGGTACACGCTGGTATATGAAATATATCGGGATTTAAAGACCTTCGTCTTGACAATTTTAATGTGGTTTATTGGGTTATATAAACAAATGTTGACAAACCCGCGACCCTAAGAACTATAAAAAAGTGGGTTGAGGCGTCGGGTTATTTTTCCACACTCGAAAAATCCCTCTTACAATAAAAAAGCAACGAAAAAGGAAAACAAACCCCCCAATGTTGACGACCCCTGCAAACGTATGCGAATCTGCACTTGGAATGTGCGCACGTTGTACAGAACAGGCGCAGTTTTCGCATTGGCGGATGTACAGGATGGAAAGGGACTGGCGTAAGTAAATCAGATGATTACGCCCTGTATTATAGCTGCCATGAAACGAAGCGTGAATTTGGCTCCGGATTTATGGTTAATAGCATAATAAAAGGCCTCGTCTCCAGGTTTCCAGTAGATGAGAAAATTGCAATAATCCGTATGAAAGCGAAGTTCTTCTACATCAGTCTTATTTACGACCATGCTGCGACGGCAGACAATAATGAACAGACCAAAGACATTTTTTACAAGCGTCTAGAAACTGCGTATGACCGCTGTCCTGGCCATGACATTAAAATTCTGCTAGGAGATTTCAATGCAAAAAACGGAAGGGAAAATATTTTTGGTCCCACCGTCGGAAAATTCAACCTCCATGAAGAAACATCCGACAACGGCATGAGGTTGATTGACTTGACAGCAAAAAACTTGCACCAGATTCAAGCACTTGACGAACACACTTCTTGTCCCGATAATAGTATAGAAGCACAATGGCAAAAAATTTCCCACTTCCTACAAACTGCAGCAAAAGCAAAACATGGGTACCAAAAACCACCTTCTCCTTGATGGTGGTACACGTATTTTCAGAAATAAAGAAAGATCAAGAAAAACTTGAGTAAATCGAGATGTACAGGTGTCAGGATGAAGTCCGGAAATTTTACCAACGAGTGAAGCCACAAACCGAAGGCACAGGCAACCGAACTATTCAAGACCGGTGGTCAGATGCATACACCAGCTCATTTGCACAATTTGGTTGGAGGAATTCGTGCCCAATGATTGGAATCTCAGCATTCTGTGTCCCGTGCACAAATACGATATGTGTCAACTATAGAGGAATAAGTCTCCTTCCTATAGCATATAAAGTGCTATCCAGCGTGCTGTGTGAACAATTGAAGCCAATGGTCAATGATATTATTGGATCCTATCAGTGAGGATACAGACGTGGAAAATCCACTATAGACCAGATTTTCACACTGCGTCAAATCCTGGAAAAGAGCCTCGAAAAACACAACGACACATTCCACCTATTCGTCGACAACAAAGCCGCATTCGACAGCCCAATCCGTTCAGAGGTGTTTAAACCTTGTCTGCGTTCGGAATTTTTGTAAAATTCATTAAAGAACTTTAACTGGCACAATGCCAGCAGTTAAAGTCGGAAAAGACCTCCGAGAATCCTCGGAAAGAGTATTCAGACAAGGTGGCAGTTCGTCATGTGGCCTTTTTAAAATCCTGCTGGAAAAGGTCATACGAGATGTAAATGTGAACAAAAATGGCACTATGTACACCAAACATAATTAGTCTGCTGATGGAATCAACTCGCAAGACGTCCAGGAGACTGGGACCAACTGTGGAACTTGAAAACTACAGCTTCGAGGTGTTGAACTCTTTTAAAATCTCGGTACCGCCATAAACAAAACTAATAACATCAGCTTTGAAATCCGGAGAAGAATAATTATATGGTCTGAGTAAGCAATTCAAAAACAATGTCACATCTCGCCAGACCAAACTCACAGTCTACAAGACGCAGTTGCCACCCGTGCGTTGTATGGATCTGAATCATGGATACTTGCGCAAGCAGATGAGGCACTTCTTGGATTGTTTGGGAGAAAAATCGTCCGGATGATCTATGGACCGATCTGCGTTGATGGTGAATATCGCCGTTGAATGAACAATGAGTTGTATCATATATTCTCGGACGTCGGCACTGGCAGACGTATCGAGCTGCAGCGACTACGTTGGCTAGGTCATGTTGTGAGAATATTTGAAGATGTCCCAGCTAATAAAAGCGAGTCAACTAATGGTTCATGCGAAAAGGGGAAGGTCACGAATTGGATGATGAGATCAATTGCAAGACAACATTTCGGGACATGGTTTTTCAAATGGAAAGAGCTGCGCTTAAGACCGACGTGCCTGGAAATCTTTTTTAAGCTCGGCTTATGGAACCAATGTTCTGTCGAAAGCCAGAATAGTATTTTCTACGCAAGGAGAATACAAAATATAAAATGAGAACCCAAAATAATAAATAAAGGGAATTAATGTTAAAAAAGTGCCAACAATCCCCAAAAATACCGAATGACATAGGGTTGTTATACAAACACCTTGACCGATACATCCCATTGCTATTACAAATCTATCTAGATGCCTAAGCTTTATGATATATATTAAGAGCTTTATCGACGTAGAATTGTATGCTTATAAAATATATATTATTTTTGGGGTCAAAGGTGAATATTTCGAATTACTACAAACGGAATACCAAAATTAATACACACTATACCTTAGAGGATGTGGAGGTTAGAACATCTAAATTCCATTCAAATATTTTAAAATGTTGTAATCCATTTCCAAAATCGATAGCCAATGTTGCGTTCCAAAAAATCAAAATGTATTTGTTTTTGGCTGTAACATTTTTTTGTTATTTTGCAACACAATAATTGCATTTATATTGTAACCAATTTTTCGGATTTAGCAAGGAATTTGTTAAATAAATTGTTTGGCGTAACCTGAAATCGGTTTGGTGGGTTAATGTTGACAACAAGAAATGAGTAAACCAAACAAGAAACCACTTAACCGCCAACAAAAAAACCAACAGCTAACAACAAATATTTTGTTGTCGTTTGTCTTCCAGTGGACGGTTTTGCTTGATTTGGCAGTTGACTGTTTCTTGGACATTGCTGGAGTTTGGCATTCTTGTTTTTTTGTTATCCATATTATTATTAAAGTATACCAGTAGTAGGTATAAAAAAATCTCAGGAGGCATAAAGCTGCATATAAAGCTATATTAAATGCTTGTTGTTTTCTGATTTGTTTTCATTTTATTCCCCAACTTGTTCTCAACAGTAGTAGAAGTGGCAGCCGTAGAGAAAAAGGAAAAGAGAAAAAAATTTTACAGCCACCGGTTGTGGCGGCTTATGTCCGATTATAACTGTGTTGTCATGTAAACGTTAACGAAAAAACAACAACATTTAGGCTTCCTGACATAGTCCTCCTCTAGAGACCACTAGAGGGGGGTCTTGCATTTATCCAATGCATAACTCAGCTCCAACTGCAATGTTGTCGCTCGCTCGCACGTGTGTATGTGTGCGTTAAATATTTGCTTGAAAGCCTGCTTAAAACTGGCTGAGATATCATGGTTTCGGGTCCTCAAAGTCACTGTTGGTCTCGTTGTCGCTGTCGTCGTCATCATCCTCGTTGTTGTTGTCTTTGGGATTTCATAGAAATTAGGCCAAACAATTTAATACGTACTCAATTGTGTACTGAGGTGGCTAAGTAGTAGCGACTATTTTTCTGCATCACCAAATACGCCATATGCGCCAAAGACCAGCGGCTGCAATAGCAGCAGCAACAGAAGCTATGGATTTTTGTAAGCCACCGTGAAATTGTTGCTTTGTTCGCGTTGAGTTAAATCCTATTTTATTGGCTACAGTAGCCTCTAAATTTGTATGCGTTTTGAACACACAATTCGCTTAGATATTTCTTTTGGCAGTGCTTTAAATTGAATTGACTTGAACGGTTTCTTTGCGTGGTATTATTGCTGATGCTGGTTTCGAGTTTTTTGTTGTGGTGGTGGATAATTGTCAATAAAAAATAAATTAACCAACATTTGCCCCGCTGCTATATAACAAACTGGCGGATAAGAGAAGTGAAATTTTCTACAATTGATTGAGAATTATTTTTTGTTGTTTTTTTTCTGTATTGATCGACAATCTGTAATCAAAAGCGATTTATTTTAATCGGCCAAACATAAATTGTGGTTTTAATTAGAAATTCTGTTTAAACTGATTTACGTTTGACACATTCTTGAAAAGTATTTTGTAGTGAGTTAACATGAATTTTAGAAAATTAATAGAAAATTCATATTGAGGAAATGAGATTCTGTAACAAAATGCATGTTAATTGGAATATCAATTACATGTAAGAAGACGAACTTCTATATGGAAGAAATATTAGGTGAGGGAAAAAGAAATCCATAATTTTTATATTAACCATAGGACATGTTTCGGAATGTCCGCCAAATATGCACCGGTTTGTTCTATGATTTGTTGCCATTTTAAAGATAACTTCATAATGCCTCTCTCATATAAGTCCTGCTCTCTATTTGCAACCAACTCTTGTAGTCGATTTTCACAATCCTCTCTAGATAGATTTTTTTTATCATTAAAGAAAATCCCGACTGTATGGCGGATGCATTAACTTCCCAACCAAGCTCCCGAAATTTCTGGCGAGTCACTGTAGATGTGTGTGGTCAAGCGTTGTCCTGGTGGAACACGACACCTGCCTGATGGGCAATTCTGGCCGTTTCTGGTAAATTACTACGTTCAAACGGTCCAGTTGTTGACAGTAGCAATTAAAAGTAAGCGTTTGTCCATATGGAAGCAACTCATAATAAATAATCCCCTTCCAGTCCCAACAATTGCATATCAGAACCTTCCTGGGATAGTACTGGTTTGGCCACCGTTTGAGGTGCTTCATCGCTCTTTGACCACGATCGTTTTCGCACAGGATCCATCCTATTTTTTCTGTTAATTGGTGTGGCACCCAACCATCGAGCTTCTTGTTTAATCCTTAAAGCTTTGCATTAAAGATTTAAAACAGTTTTTTGGTCGATTTTTAGCTCCTGGGCGATGTTACGACTGCTAACATACGGGTCAACTTCGATCATTTCTCAGATTTAACTACATACATAACTCCGTACATACAACAATATACTTGGTATCAATTTAGAGGCCAATAACTCCTGTTGGACCAGACCGCCGGACAGACACATATATCTAGATCAACTGAGTATACTCAAAGGTGGGTCTAGGACCAATATTTCGCGACGTTACAAACTCTTGAGGATGTACAGAGCTATAGTACCCTGACAACTCGTTGTGTAGGGTACAAAATATAATAAAATAATCGGACATGAAAAAATATTTTTAAACCAGTTAGCGGAGCAGTATGGTCGGACGGGGCCGACTATCTGATACCCTACACAACTACCACGAAAAATAAACATTCTGCGGTTCTATATTCTGAGCCTGGGCAATATTTCATGATATTTGCACACTTTTTACCGATTATAGATCTTGAATATTGACCGATCATCATCTAAACAGCCGCTCGAAGTATTTGGTCAGATCTCCTTCACCTTGTTAAATATGTGATGTTCTGCATATAATGATTGCCTCTACAGCGACTAGAAAATCTGACAAAAATTACAGTTTTCGGTTCATTGCTCCCCCTGAATGAAATCTCAACTTTACCGCAAACTATAGGCATCGTCCTTGACCATAATCGGAACTTCATGTACAATTTCAAAGCGATCAGCGCGACATTTGCGTTCTCTAATGGGTATAGTCACCTTGACCTAATTACGTATAACTCCCACATCAGAGTACATAAAACCATATAATTGGTATCAATTTAAAGGCCAACAACTCCTCTTGGATATACGACCCACATTTGTGGTACATGTCCTTCAGAAGCAAGTATATACGCCCCAGAAAAAGGCATGCTTATTCTTTGGCCCGACCCCCACTCCATGTAAAATTTCACGATGTTCGGACCATAACAGCGGCCTCTGGAGCGCCCAGAAAAACCGACAAAAATTAAGTATTTGCTCATTTCATCCCCTAAATATTAACCGATCTTTACCAAAAACAATAGGTGTCTTCATTGACCAGAACCCATCCTACATGCAAAATTTCGTGGAGATTGGTCCATAACTGTGGCCTATATAATGTTTGCAAATTATAATGGATAAACGGACGGACACATATGTCTAGATCGACTCAGCTAGTCGAGATATGACGATCGGTATAGTTAAATACCAATATTTCGCGGCGTTACAAACGCTTGGGGCTGCACAAAGCTATAATACCCTGACAACATAGTTGTGTAGGGTATAAAAACCTTAAATCGATTGGGACTTTCATATGGGGTTATAACAATTCAAAATGCTACGAGGAAAAATGGGGAAACGTTACGTGAGGTTTACCTCATATTTTGAACCCACATTTTTGGTAGGAGAATAACAAATATATAATTAGATTTAATTCGGTTGATAAATGTGTCAAAATCCCCATTATTCCGAATATATGGGGCTACCCTAAAATGTGGTTCAATATTAATATTTTTAGTATGCAGAAGTTCTACATCGTGCCCATAGTCAACATCGTTCCCGTATTACCCAAAAATATCAATATTTGGGAGGTATTGTTTTATGGGTACTATCCGAAAAGCGAATCTTAATTTTTGGTAGGATTAGATTTGCTATCCAACGAGAACCCGAAATTCTAAATTTCACCTAATTTGGTTGGGTGATATGGGAGCTTTACCATCCTAGGAGAAGTAGCAACGTGTATACAAAATAGCAAAGCCATATCTTAAATGTTGCGATCTCTATCGTGGTTTCAGAGATTTTGGGAAAAATATATACTAACAACCAACGCTTGTGGATAGACCTTGAAAAAATTCTTAACTCCGAGGATAGTGCATCGAGTTTCCTATTTGGTAATTATCTTACCGTATAGTAGGTATTTCCAAAAACTCCTATACAACAATTCAGATGTCATTCCGGTTGTTCATACCAATGATAGCCTATTTGGTACCATTTAGCACTTGTACTATTATTTACAACAAATTTCCGACAAAATTCTTTACCATTTGGGAGGACTTTGTAACAATATTACGATCTGGTGAATTTGGATCAACTCTAATATTCCGATCATGTGATATATTTTTCTTAAATATTATTTCTGAAACGGATTTAGTCCAAATATGATATAATGAATAATTCGGCCATAAGGCAGAGAGTATGTAAATAGCATAGGCATTTTGGAGAATTTTTATTCGAGATTTTCTCAATTGGCAGTTATTATTTAAAAGTTGATCTTTTGTATTATAAACAGGGTTTTATAATTATCCGATATTTACGCTGTTATAAAAATGGCACAATTTGATTTTTTTTAATACCACAATAACATACCTTATTGGAATACGTAGTATAACATCTGGAGTCAAGAACCAAAAAAAAGTTTTTGATTTACTGTCTATGGCCAAACAAATTGGTTTTTCTAACCGAACTAAAAAAAATATTTTTCAGAAAATTAATTTCCCCTGACACATTAGAGCTGGACGAAAAAAAAACTTTTGGGCGTAAAACATAATACAACAATAAACCTCAAACTTGAAACTAACCTTAACTCAAGATAGCCATCGCTATAAATTAGTTAAACTGTAACAAAAGGGGTGGCGGCATCGACTGACCATCAGAAGAACAGTTTTCACACCAATAAAGAAAATTGAAAAGTCCAACACAGAAAATAAGAAATAAAAATTGAAAAAAAAGAGAATAAAAAACATAAAAGGCTTTTTAATGTACAGTAAGTGATTCATTAAACGTGATAAGAATTTTCAATTTTTTTTTCGTTTAAATGGTCTAGTAGCTAAAATCTTTCATAAACTAGAACCGAAAAAAGAAAAAAAAATCATAGAGAAAGAAAAAAATTACTCGACAAAACGTAACAAATATTGGTTAACTAGTAGTACCACAAGTGTTACACTTGTATACGTTATTTTTTGTGGTTCCTTTGGGTTAGACGTGGTTCTGTCTGGAATGGTTTCATGTGTACACCGCCTTTGTCTGGTTGCTTTAGCTTGTCTTTAAGTGAAATGTGCTGGTCAATGGTCACTTTTGAAGACAAACACCGTTTAGAAAACTAAAAAAGAAAATATTTGTTATAATTTCTAATCGAAAAAATATAGATAAGAATCTCATGTTCGGCTTGCTTTCTTATATTGGCTGTTAATTGTTTTTAGCCTACTTGTCCGTCTGTCATATCTCATTGCAGCACTCTCAATAGTGATAAGTATCTGATATAAGTGGCTGTCAAAAAGTATTTGTTTACTTGTTAAGACAAACAAAAAATGAGGTCAATTTTAATTAAATCATTAAGCGATAGAAATAAAAATTTTAAATTTCACATATTTTTGAATATTAAAATTTATTTAGAAAACAATAAACTCATTACGAATACATGACAATAGAAAGTGTGCAGATTTCATGAAACACTTTCTTTCATTGATAAATTGCATGGGAGTGTTAATTGATACGAAATAGTTGGTATTTAAGTGCCACAATAAAAATCTAGAATTATTCACGAAATTACCAAGACATTAGATTAAATTTTATTTTGTCTAAGCAAAGTTTTAGGATTACAAAAAAAATTAGTTATCACGTTTCCGGACATGAAAGATATAGTATTCATTTTTATACTGGTCAATGCTATAGCATTCAAATTTTAAAACCTATTTTCTTTTATATCAGATCCGAATCCGAACCAAAAAAATGTGCCATTCCATTTCTGCAGCTACCTGATTTGTATACCCTTCACCACACTGTGCTACAGGGTATTATGTCTATGTGCATATGTTTGTAACAGGCAAAAGGAAACGAGATAGATCCATGGTTCCTTTTGAGAATATGCATAGAATCTCTTCCTGACTTGATGATGTTAAATTGTAAAGAAACTACAGATCGCAGTTATCATCCGATTTGGATGAAATTTGGCACAGCTCATTTATTTCACCCAAGGACGAACCCTATTGAAATTGGGAAAAATCGGTTCAGATTTAGATATAGCTCCAATATATAATTTCGTCCGATTTAAGGTAAATGGTTCATCAAAGTCTTTATATATCTTTAAATTTGTACGAAATTTGGCACAGTGTATTGAATTAAGTCTGGAATGATGTGTGTTAAGTTTCGTGAAAATCGGTTCAGATTTAGATATAGCTCCCATATATACTTTCGTCCGATTTATGGTAAATGGTGCGCCAAAGTCCCTCAATATCTTTCGATATGCACGAAAATTTGGCATAGATGTTTAGAATGATGTGTGCAAAGTTTCGTGAAATCGGTTCAGATGTAGATATAGCTTCATATATATTTTAATGTAAATGGTGAACCAAAGTCCCTATATATAAAAAATATCTTTCGATTTGCACGAAATTTTGTATAACGCACTGAAATAAGTCTAGAATTATGTGTGTTAAGTTTCGGTTTTAGATATAGCTCCCATATATATTTTCTTCCGATTTAAGGTAAATGGTGCACCAAAGTCCCTAAATATCTTTCCTTCAATGTCATGTCAATCTTCTTTCGAAAAGGCGACGTCTGTTAGGAGACTATATGAAATATATAGAGAAGGGTGCAAAATGTGTTCAGTACCAATTTGTGTATACAGTCCAAATAATTTAAATTAAATATTCGAATTGTACGAATTCTGTTATTATAATTATTTTTGATTCTTGTAAAAAAGATCATAGAGAATAATTTATCATAGAGAATAATTTGGGTTTCATATGTCAAGACCTGATTATGGATGTCATATACCAAAAGAAAAATGTAAAAAAATCACATTTTTGATAAAGATATGAGCTTTTCAATATAGAGAAGAGGTTAAAATGTGTACAGTACCAAATTGTATATGGGCAATATTGCCAATTTTTTAACATAGCTGAAACGGAGGTTCACCCCTTTATAACTCGGGAACTACTTAAGTATATGAAAAAAAGTGAATAGTTTTGGGTTAATTGATCTGTCGTTGCAAACTGTTCATGATATTGAACTCCAAACTTTATTTTGGTGGAAGCTGTGTCTACTTTAATGTAAAAAAATGTGTAAAAATACGTTGAGGCGAACCCGTTTTTTTATGTTCTCTATCGATTTGTGACTAAGCCACTCATTGCACGGTCTTCGTGTCAAAATAAAACTAGAAGCCAACAAAATGGGGACTACGCCCCTTATATATCATTTTTCAAAATTTTCACTGCATTTATCTTTAAATGATGCTGACATTTTGAAGCTCCATTTTGAGTGTTTTTTTTATTTTTACTTCTAGCTTTAATACGCAAACATGAATTTATAAAAATCAATTATAAGATTATTATAGTCGCGAATCTGCGTCATTTGATATGTATTTTGTGTATGTAGTATGCACAGCTTCAGAGTAATACTCATCAGAAGGTGCGAATTTTGTGCGATCAAATTTCTAAAAAACCTATTTTTCGGGCCAAATTTTTAGATCTGTCAACTGAATGATATGGGTACCCGCGATCAATAAGGTTTTTTACGTTTCGGATGATATAAAATCTTCTTCGTGAAAATCCATCTACTAGAACGGCGGGAACTGGCCTTCCAAAAACACGAAATTTGGCAAAAAATGTTTTTGAAAATATCGCGGATTTATTTGCGTTTTCTGTGTATCATTTCCGCTTCAATAAATGACCTCTTACGGATTTTGATCTTTTTCGAAAAGAGAACTTTAAAAACTTCAGCCGAAAGAGAGATGTACGCAATTTATCTCAAAAATAGATTTTGATGGCACATCCATGGTTCTTAATGGACCACACTGAAATCGGTATAGATCGATGTATTTTTTTAGGGTGCACATCGAAATCGGATGCGCGTTAATGGCATATGGAGTTTTCGGAAATTATTCGCGTTTTACAATTTTTTGGGTACTTCAATGCAACGTGTGGCACATCTTAGCCGTCAAATGAAATTTCGCAAAATATATATGGATTAGAAGATAAACTTCAGTACTTTCTTGAAACCGTATGCGCATCAAATGATTTTGAGAATTACGCGATTTAGACGCAATTTATCTCAAAAATAGTGTGAGCTGGCACATCCATGGTTCTTAATGGACCACATTGAAATCGGTATAGATCGATGTATTGTTTTAAAGTGCACACCGAAATCGGATGCGCGTTAATGGCATATGGAGTTTTCGGAAATTATTCGCGTTTTACGATTTTTTGGGTACTTCAATATAACGTGCGGCACATCTTAGCCGTCAAATTAAATTTCGCAAAATATATATGGATTGGAAGATAAACTTCAGTACTTCCTGGAAACCGCATGCGCATCAAATGATTTTGAGAATTACGCGATTTACACGCAATTTAAAATGTGTATTTCATAATATTATTTAATTTTAAGATTTGTTCCTATTTATAGAACCCCAAGATTTATCGAGAGGGTCTTGGCATAATCCGCAAGGTGTATACTTATACACAAAAAGTGATTATTATTATATATGTAAATTTTTCGGCGAAATTTGGGTAAAATAGCAGAATAACCCCAACATTTTTTTCTGAAATTTCTTGTATACAATTAAAAAATTAAATATGATGACATTATTTTTTCGAACCAAAAACAAATATTTTTCCTTAATATCTTATTTTGTTGTCGCTGTAATTTACAAACCGCTACACGGACTTGTGTGATTTTGATATCATTTGATTCATCGTGGTCTTTAGATTACGCAGATATTTTTTAATTAATTTTTAGGTGTGTGTATGTCATTAATATAATGAAAATATTGACGTAATCTCCTATATTTTTATTATTTTTCTCATATTTCGCGAAGATGTGCAACTTTTTCGCGATTATTATAATATGTGCATATTCTTATTTTACGGAGCAAGATATATATCAACGTTTTTGGTCAATACAATAAACGGCGTAATTTTAAGATTTTTTTCTTATGCCCAAAATTAAAACCTCGATAACTTTTGCGCGCATCAACCAAAAATTTGATCGCGAACGGTTTCGGAGTCAGAACATTTTTCTCTATATGTGTACCAAAAATCATTGATGTGCCACAAAAGCAAAAAAGCCGATTTTTTGAAAATGGAATATTAAAAAATTGGCAATATTGCCCATATACAGTCCAAACTATTTTAATCATTTCGTATTCGAATTGTATGAATTCTGCCATTCGAATTATTTTTGATTCCTGTAAAAAAGATCGTAGAGAATAATTTAAAATGTTTTCCGTCAATTTTTCAGAAAAAATGTACTGTATATCCCGAATGCAAGGATGTAGCGATGTCAAATTTTGTTCATATCCTATTTAGGATAGTTACATTAAGTCTGTGAACAGAACATTGTTGTATGATTACGGAAAAAAATCGGGGCTCAAAGGGTTAAAGTAATACATATTGTGATAATGTTTTCGATTTTATTCTAAGAACAAATAATATCAAAATTCCGAAAATTATACATAATGATGTTAGCGATCTCATCCCCTAAGTCTAAACACATTTATTATATTTTTTCTTTTTTTATATCTATTTCTTAAAAATTCAGTAAAAATTAATATGGTGTGTTTTCTCTTCATTTCAGGTATGCCACTTGTATTCTATGGACGTAATGCCTGGTAAATTGGGAAACTTTTATTTGTCATCACTTTCCTATATATGATAATTTCAAATTCAATTGTGTCTTCCTTAAAAGTGAAATATATATTTTATTATTCACTGAAATTACTCATAGAATTATTGATTAGATAGTTCAAGTTAAAATGTCGCGGCGTTAGTTGTTCGGATTAAATTATACCCATTTGTTCAATTTTGATAAGCACTTATATTGAATTGAAATTTAGGCATATATATTTAAATATATATCAGATTAAAATTTACAATGAATCATATATAATGGAAAATTTGTATTTTGCTTAAACAAGTTCATTGTTATACAGAAACAAAGAAAACAAGAACAACTTTTGTTATAGCCTTCATTATGATGTGAACACTCAAAATAAGTAAAACCAGTCGAGGGTGCCAGGTGAAAATGAACGAAAATGACGAAAATTGGGCTAGGAATTATAATCCATTGATCCCCGATCTTTTTCGGTGATCATAGACATATGAACAAAATTTGAAGTCGCTACATCCTTCCTTTCAGGAGATACAGCAAAGTAATAAAAGACATAACGAAAAGCAAATGCAAAATGGAGGATTACCTTAGATTACCATTTAGGTTCTTTTTTTAACAAGAATCAAAAATAATTTTGAGAGAATACGAAGCTATTTAAAAAACTTGGACTGTATATATATTTATTGAAAAGCGCATAACTTTACCAAAAATTTGATTTTTTAGATTTTTCTTTTGATAATCGTCCATCAAAAGTTCTTAAAATATATAGTCCCAAAAATATATATCAAGTTGGGGAAAAATAAATTCATTAGACCGGTCGTCGAAAATGTCGATAAAATCGGAGAAATTATCGAAGTTGACCGGTATGTTACCAGTCGTCGCCCATGTGCTAAAAATCGACCATAAAACTGTTTGAAAACCTTTACACAAACCTGAATACAACAAGTCAAAAAGCGTTAAGTTCGGCAGGGCCGAACATTGGATACCCTCCACCATAGGTATACTGACAGATATTTGAAATGAAAATATAGGGAACATGCCAAAAAGTGAACATATACCGATAGTTCTACAAACCGGTTTATGTTAACCATTATGTACACTAAATACGAATTTCTGCAATTTTTAATGAAAACCTCAAAGCGTGGACTGATACTAATAATGCATGGTAGAATATACAATCCTCAAACTACTGCAATTTAGATTACATAGTGTAGGAATTAAGGAATATTTGGGGTTATAATTATATGAAGGCTATACCTAAATAATGACCGACATATGTCAATTTCGGCCCAATATTTTCTTTCCTTCGGGAGGTATAATTATATGGGGGAGAAGCCTAAATGCTGGCCGATATATTTCATTATCGTCAGGATGGAGTTTTTTTTATCACGATTTCCTTAGAATGATTACAACCGATGGCTTAATCGTCTTAGAATAATTTGTGGGGTAAAAATTACTATTCCGAGTAATGAATAATCCCTATACTATGGTAGAATACGCCTATGTGGGGACACACGGAACTAATCACTAACTATTTTAATATAAGAATGTTAATAACACTGTGCGACACGAAAATTTTTCAGGGGTTCTAATGTACCAATTCTGTTTAGTTGGAGTCCCTGGACCACGAAAATACCTTTGGTTTTTCTGGGTCACTTCGAAAATAAATTTTATAACGGTAAATATAGAGAAAAACGTGGTTTCATGGATTTTCCATTTGAAACTTGAATAACTTATTTACTTTATAACGGATTTATATTATTCTTCTTTTCATTCGAAGAGTACAATTTTTCCTTTCAAACAAGATATATATTTGGTAAATCGGTTGAGTATTGGCTGAGATACAGCGGTTGAAATGTGAAGAAATACGCATAAAATGACAAAATTTATTTTTCTTCGGACTGTACGATGAAATTATTATATCAAGCCATATAAGTTTTATTATATTACGGGGAAGAAAATTAAATTAGCTTTCGAAAATGATAAAAATCAAAAAAATCGGTTAAAAAATGGATGACTTATACACATTTTTGTATTGATTCTATGCATATTATCTAAAGGAACTATGGGTCTATCTCGTTCTTTTGCCTGTTACAAACATAACGGTTTGTAACAGGAAACGATACAGACCCATATTTCCTTTAGAGAATATGCATAGAATAAATACAAAAATGTGTATAAGTCATCAATTTTTTAACCGATTTTTTTTATTTTTATCATTTTCGAAAGCTAATTTAATTTTCTTCCCCATAATATATTAAAACTTATATGGCTTGATATCATAATTTCATCGTACAGTCCGAAGAAAAATAAATTTTGTCATTTTTTGCGTATTTTTTCACATTTCAACCGCTGTAACTCAGCCAATACTCAACCGATTAACCAAACATATATCTTGTTTGAAAGGAAAAATTGTACTCTTCGAAAGAAAAGAAGAATAATATAAATCCGTTATAAAGTAAATAAGTTATTCAAGTTTCAAATGGAAAATCCATGAAACCACGTTTTTCTCTATATTTACCGTTATAAAATTAATTTTCGAAGTGACCCAGAAAAACCAAAGGTATTTTCGTGATCCAGGGACTCCAACTAAACAGAATTGGTACATTAGAATCCCTGAAAATTTTTTTTTTTGTTATTTTGTAGTACAGTGTAATTTTTAGAAGGAAGATTTGTTACCATATTCGACTACAAAATACTAAATAACATGCGAATTCGGTTGAAAAACGCGCTAAAGAACCCCAAAATACCAAAAATTGAGGGTGTGTTATATGGGGGCTACCCCAAAAAAATGGGCCTATATAGTTTTTAGTGAAGAAATTTCGTGCCCAATAAGAACCCATTGTACCAAATTTCAGCGAATTTGGTTTAAAAAAACGATTAGCCAAGCGCCCCCCCAAATACAGTACATTGGGGGTTCCATTATATGGGGGCTATCAGAAAAAGTGGACCGACATTTATAATTTTAAGTGGAGACATTTGGTACCCAAAAAGAACCCAATGTACCAAATGCCAGCGAATTCGGTTGAAAAATGCGCTAAAGAACCCCAAAATATCGAAAATTGGACGGTACCCCTATATGGGGCTATGCCTAAACGTGGACCGATATAGCCCATCTTCGAACTTGACCTGCTTGCAGACAAAAGACAACTCTATGCCAAATTTCGGCGATCTATCGCATTTCCTTCAGAAACAGAGGGACGGACTGACATGGCTAGATCGTCTTAGAATTTTACCCTGATCTAGAATATATATGGATATTTCGATGAGTTACAAACGGAATGACAAAATTAATATACCCTCCATACTATGGTGGAGGGTATAAAAAGAAGCTCGACATTTGGGTCCCACACCAATTAACAGAAAAAAATAGGATGGATCGAATTTCCATGTACGAAGCCTTGGCCAAACGGAATGAGATAAACCCATTTCTTAAACGGATGGTGATTGGAGATGAGAAATGGATCACATACAATAAACCTGAGCGAAACAGATAGTGGTCAAAGAGCGGTGAAGCACCTAAAACGATGGCCAAACCAGGACTAAAGACCAGAAAACTTCTGCTATGCATTTGGTGGGACTGGAAGGGCATTATTTATTATGAGTTGCTTCCATATGGCCAAACGCAAAATTCTGATCTCTGTCAACAACTGAATCGCTTGAAAATAGCAATTGATAAGAAACGGCCAGAATTGGCCAACAGGAGAGGTGTCGAGTTCCACCAGGACAACGCTAGGCCACACACATCTACAGTGACTCTCCAGAAACTTTGGGAGTTTGGTTGGGAAGTTTTAATGCATTCGCCGTACAGTGCGGACTTGGTGCCAAGAGATTATCATATTTTTCTTGCATTACAAAAGTTGTTTAAGGGGACCTCCCCCATTCTAAATTTTAAGTTTTCAAGATTTGCATTGGGCTTTAAATCTTCGAAGATTTAAAAGAGAACAAAAATAATTTGCAAAAGTTGATTGTTGTTGTTTTGTTATTGTTTTTGGTGAGTAAAGAAAATTCGTTATTTTTGATGGCGGGCATAATAACTCCTCACTGGAGCATCGGAATCCGGAAATTTCAAGGGTGTCAGAAAGATTACATGTCTGGCTCTCATATGAACTAGGATTATTGACTTCGCTCAAAAATTAACAAAAAAAATTAACCTTTGAAAAATGTGTTTGGAAATCCGGCTATTTTTGACCACAAACTATATTAAACAGTATCCCCTTAATAATAAAAAATTTGTATCTGGGGAGGATTATGAAAATTGACTACTAGAGTTTTTTTTGCAAATAGAGAGCAGGACTTCTATGACAGAGAGACATTATGAATATAAATCCGTTATAAAGTAAATAAGTTATTCAAGTTTCAAATGGAAAATCCATGAAACCACGTTTTTCTCTATATTTACCGTTATAAAATTAATTTTCGAAGTGACCCAGAAAAACCAAAGGTATTTTCGTGATCCAGGGACTCCAACTAAACAGAATTGGTACATTAGAATCCCTGAAAATTTTTTTTTTTTGTTATTTTGTAGTACAGTGTAATTTTTAGAAGGAAGATTTGTTACCATATTCGACTACAAAATACTAAATAACATGCGAATTCGGTTGAAAAACGCGCTAAAGAACCCCAAAATACCAAAAATTGAGGGTGTGTTATATGGGGGCTACCCCAAAAAAATGGGCCTATATAGTTTTTAGTGAAGAAATTTCGTGCCCAATAAGAACCCATTGTACCAAATTTCAGCGAATTTGGTTTAAAAAAACGATTAGCCAAGCGCCCCCCCAAATACAGTACATTGGGGGTTCCATTATATGGGGGCTATCAGAAAAAGTGGACCGACATTTATAATTTTAAGTGGAGACATTTGGTACCCAAAAAGAACCCAATGTACCAAATGCCAGCGAATTCGGTTGAAAAATGCGCTAAAGAACCCCAAAATATCGAAAATTGGACGGTACCCCTATATGGGGCTATGCCTAAACGTGGACCGATATAGCCCATCTTCGAACTTGACCTGCTTGCAGACAAAAGATAACTCTATGCCAAATTTCGGCGATCTATCGCATTTCCTTCAGAAACAGAGGGACGGACTGACATGGCTAGATCGTCTTAGAATTTTACCCTGATCTAGAATATATATGGATATTTCGATGAGTTACAAACGGAATGACAAAATTAATATACCCTCCATACTATGGTGGAGGGTATAAAAAGAAGCTCGACATTTGGGTCCCACACCAATTAACAGAAAAAAATAGGATGGATCGAATTTCCATGTACGAAGCCTTGGCCAAACGGAATGAGATAAACCCATTTCTTAAACGGATGGTGATTGGAGATGAGAAATGGATCACATACAATAAACCTGAGCGAAACAGATAGTGGTCAAAGAGCGGTGAAGCACCTAAAACGATGGCCAAACCAGGACTAAAGACCAGAAAACTTCTGCTATGCATTTGGTGGGAC
The DNA here is from genome assembly GCF_032173495.1 of Musca vetustissima. NCBI lineage: Eukaryota > Metazoa > Arthropoda > Insecta > Diptera > Muscidae > Musca > Musca vetustissima. The sequence continues at coordinate 5,787 of NW_026876942.1, read as the reverse complement.
TGGAAGGGCATTATTTATTATGAGTTGCTTCCATATGGCCAAACGCAAAATTCTGATCTCTGTCAACAACTGAATCGCTTGAAAATAGCAATTGATAAGAAACGGCCAGAATTGGCCAACAGGAGAGGTGTCGAGTTCCACCAGGACAACGCTAGGCCACACACATCTACAGTGACTCTCCAGAAACTTTGGGAGTTTGGTTGGGAAGTTTTAATGCATTCGCCGTACAGTGCGGACTTGGTGCCAAGAGATTATCATATTTTTCTTGCATTACAAAAGTTGTTTAAGGGGACCTCCCCCATTCTAAATTTTAAGTTTTCAAGATTTGCATTGGGCTTTAAATCTTCGAAGATTTAAAAGAGAACAAAAATAATTTGCAAAAGTTGATTGTTGTTGTTTTGTTATTGTTTTTGGTGAGTAAAGAAAATTCGTTATTTTTGATGGCGGGCATAATAACTCCTCACTGGAGCATCGGAATCCGGAAATTTCAAGGGTGTCAGAAAGATTACATGTCTGGCTCTCATATGAACTAGGATTATTGACTTCGCTCAAAAATTAACAAAAAAAATTAACCTTTGAAAAATGTGTTTGGAAATCCGGCTATTTTTGACCACAAACTATATTAAACAGTATCCCCTTAATAATAAAAAATTTGTATCTGGGGAGGATTATGAAAATTGACTACTAGAGTTTTTTTTGCAAATAGAGAGCAGGACTTCTATGACAGAGAGACATTATGAAGTTATCTTTAAAATGACAACAAATCATACACCAAAACGGTACATATATGTGGCCCAAATCGGACATTCCGAAGCATGTTAAATAAAATCCTATAGTTCATATAAAAATAATGGATTTCCCTTACAGTGAGCAAAATTTCGTGAACATTTACCTCCTCATACTTGCAATAAGAGCATACATATCACCAGACAATATCAGCTTTTTATTTTGTCAAGCCAAAAAAACATACAAAGTTTCGATAAAAAGAAATAGGAAATATTTAACTTCAGATTTAACGACCAATAGTTCTTTAATTCCAGAGTTTTAGAATTGTAATCCACGCACGATAAAATAAACCATTTGTTTAAATAATAAAATTAATTAAATTTATTTATTTTTCTTTTTAATTTTTTTATTAAAAATATATAAAAATTAAAACATTATTTCTCTTTGAGCGGATCATAAAATAAAACTATTTACTTATATATACAACAAATATCAAACAATTCATTTAAATTCACTTCCATATTTATAAAACACACTAATAACAAAATTCGTTCAATTTTATATACACACACAAACAATAAATTAAAATTCCGAAGTCAAACTACGTTGTTAAATCATCCTCCTTATAGAGATAACCCGGAAGATCTTTAGGTTCAATATAATATGTACCCTGGACACCACGGGCATAAGGTTTCGAGCCGTTTGTTTGCAGGAAATAATCACCAGAAATATTCGTCGGACAATCATGGCCCATGACAACATGTTCCCGATCATCGTTGATAAGTTTGCCAACCTTAAAGTCGGACCAGTCTTTCGCCTTTACACAATTAAATTTCACTGGATATTCATTGGCAACACTTTCCGCCCAAAACCACCAGGAACGACGATGACTGGATAAATCATTATCGGTTAGCATGCGATAATTCCGTTTTGGGCAGCCAGGTTGTAGGGTTTTCCCAGCATTGGGCCAAAAGTCAGCAGTGCCGGTACTAAAGGGAGCTCCATATAGCCAGGCATCAGTGTGTATGACATCAACAAATTCAGCATCGTGACGGCTTAAATGTTTGGCCATGCCCACGGTCATGTAGAATAGAGGGAAGGCGGGATCCAGAGCTGAAATGCGTTTGATTTTCTTGGTCTTTTTGCTGCGTGCATAGATTTCACGACCCACAATGCCAGCCATTTGACCACCCAGGGAATGACCCACAATGTGGAATTTTTCTATGTCCAAACCATTTTCAAATTGTTGTAACAACATTTTGGCCAATACCGGACCCAATTGTTTGGCATTTACCACAGCATCAAAGGCATAGTTGCCATCGGCCAATTCACCCCAATCCAAAACAATTAGATTTGTATCTGTCCTCTTCATATAGGCATCGACAATGACATGGATACTCTCCACATCGACATTTTCCAAATAGCCATGTAAATAGAGGACTGTGTTTTTGTTTTTATCAAATTTCTCATCATTCAATATGGACTGGAAATCTTCCAAATCGTAGATGGCACTGTCCACATATGTGGGTCCATAATAATGTATGAACTTTGCACTGTGTAAATCGGCTGGAGATTTGCGCAGACCCAATAGCAGGCGGGATTTATTTTTAACAGCTTTCATTTTTGGAGAATTTTTTTCGATTTTAATTTTTTTTCGGTTTCCTTTTAGGCTGAGATTATTTTTTCGGAATTTGTAATTATTTTAAAATTATATCTTATTGTTGTTTTTGTAATTCTTTTTCTTTCGTTTTGTTTTGCGTTACGTACGCGATGTTCTTGATTTACTGCTTGACAATTCTCAATTGACGTTGACAATTCATTTGTTTGCGGGCAAATTATGCAAAACAATTCGAAAAACAAAATATTGATAAGCCCAAGGAAGATTTAGAAGTCCGAAGATTAATTAAAACAAATTCATACACACACACACAACATTCAATACGGGAACTGTCAAAAATTGTTGCTATTTTCGTGTTGCTTGTCTTATTATCATTATCTCCACACACGGCGGCATATGGGGCATACACGTTCCTAATATTTCGAATATTTAACTAATAATCAGTCCAGCCAACCAGCCAGCAGTCTATCTAATAATTTAGTCTATTCATGTGGTGACGAACGACCCACAGTAGCAACAACAGCTACAGCCCACTCTCGAAGTGGGGAAATATTGTTCATTTAATTGCAGCTAAGTAAAGTGACGGATAACAAAAATACTAAATTAGATAATTCAGATGACAATACACGTCGCTTTCGGTAGTTAAGTGGTTTATTTTTGTAACAATAATAACAACAACAAATTGAACAACTAACCGACCGGACCGTACGCTATTGTTGTTCACAAAAGACTGGCGCGTTGTATTTGCCATTATCTATTCAAAATTTTTCTGTTTTGTTTGTCTCTCCCTCTCTGGGTTTGGTTGTTCGTAGCTGTTTCTGCTGCTCTTTTGGGGCTTGGTAGTTTCGAAAAACAAAACATATGCGGTATGTTTGTGTGTGCAATTTTTTCAGAGTACTTTTGTTTTTTTTTCATATTTCGTCACAATCTTCAAGCAAACAAAAAAACTGCCAACAAATAAACAGAGTGCGGTAAAGGGTAGAGGGATGAATCAATAAGAAAAGATCAGTGGTTGTCACAAAGTACGTACATATGTACATGTACAAAACGTGTATTCGAGACAAACAAACAGCTATGGTGCTCTCACCACAGATTCCATAAAGATCTCTCACATTTGTCATATTTTTGTTGTTATTTTTTTATTTATTACAATTTTTTGATTTCTCATTTTAAAAAAGAGCGAAGATCAGTGATCAAAAAAAAAAAACAACAACGGCGCAACATATTTCGAAAACGGGACACAAAGCAAATTTTGAAAATGTCAAAATATTAGACAAAGAAAGCAAAGACGATAAAAGATACACGATAGAAAGTTTACGAATACAACAGAAAATAGAAAGGACGATGAACCTCAAAGAGGACACAAACAACATAAGTGTTAGCTATCGCATTGCAATATAGAAATCGGTGATATTAGTTATTAAGGTTTTATGTTGTTGAACTTGACGAAATACTTCATGTAAACTTAATCCAATTTTATTGTAAGTTAATTATATATTCATGAAGATTTGATCTAATGTAATGTTTATTTAAATAGACGTATCCCCTGAAGATGTCAACAAACATTGACGAAACGTCGGGAAAAATGAAATAAAGAGGAATTTTTATTTACAAAACTTAGGTCTATAAGCTTAATAGAACCCAAATCAACAACGAATTTTGACGCACGTATTGTTTACCAAAAACTGATTGAATATATTTGTTGTTATCGGTCAAGGGTGACCAGTCGTGTACTCTACAATCAGCAATTGTATTGTAATTTATTAAACAAAGAATTATAAAACAAAATGTGTAATGAAGGTTCAATGGTGACTGACTGAGAGTAGACCAATGTTAATAAATTATAAAAACTGACTATGATGTATAAATTTAGACATGTAAGCAACGACTGAAGCTACAATTAGGCAAAGGTATACTGACACTGTGGATTTTTGGCCCAATGGTAGAATTGCCCAAAAATAAATTATTTTATGCTAACAACTAATGATTTATGCAGCCATCGTCGTTCCTGGTGGTTTTGTACTGAAAATGCAGCCAATGAATATTCGGTCAAAATCAATGACTGGTCCGATTTTAAGGTTAACAAACATATCAACGTTTGTAGGGAAGAAGTAGTCATGATTGTCCGACAAATATTTCAGGTGATTATTTCCTACAAAGAAAGGGCTCAAAACGGTATGCGGAAAATACTAAAAGTTATGGGAATGCATCAATGACAGATTTTTGAGGCATAAAATCCACCAAACATATTTCATTTCGTTCGGATGTTTATAACACGCATAAAAGCTGTTCTGCAAAATTTGTTTTTATTGGTCATGATTGTCCGACCAATCTTTCAGATGATTATTTCCTACGAATAAAGGGCTCAAAACTGTATGCCCGTGGTGTCCAGGCTACATACTATATTGGACGGAAAATACTAAAAAATTTGATAATGCACTATGGGGCCAGTTGCAGATTTTTGAGGAAACAACTCACTAGAAGCAACTAGATCTTTCAATTTCGTTCGGATGCAGCCGCACAAAGGACACATTTTGTATCCGATTGCGTAACATTTTTTATAGTGAATCCAGATCAATTTAGAGTCACTTTCGGAAAATTTGGTCCTAATCGGTTCAGTCATTGAATGCTCAATTTGATCATTGGGTATACTATTCCTCTTTTTTTATTTAGCTATCAAAGATCTTTCTATAGGCTGAAGATCTAATGATAGTGATGATGATTATAAAACTCAGATTTTTTTGACTCCCGCAACCAGCCGATGACATGTTTCGGTGTATGTGGAATATTTTCTTCGACGAAGGGAACCATAACGTTATCAACACATTTGTGCAAACAATCCGATCCATTACTTCAGAAATCTCTTAAATAAATCGAACTCCATAAAAAGAAAAACAGCTTAAAATCATTGTGTACCCACCTCCATGCTTCCCAGTACTCTTGACATACTGTGGCTTGAGACTTTAATTTTTTTACTTACTCACGGTATTTTTTAACTTCAATGACAATTTTCGGCATGACGTTCATTTGCATCCTTCCTCCGTTCTGAACTGTCATCAATGATATAGTTGCATAAAATCAACTTTTTTCCGAAATACTATTCGGTCCTTAATATCCATTTTGGTTGAAATTTTAAACGAAAAAAAATTAAATTCGAAAAAAGTAACGGTTGTGAATGAAACGCTACGAATAACATTTTTATTAAACTTAAGCATGGTACACTAAAATTGAGAGATTGCGACGTTGCTGGTCCTGAAAATCTTCTGGGAAGAAGATTTCTATGCACAATGCCTGCAATGCCAAATTAGTCACTTCAAAATGTTGCTAAAACTTTCAAAATACCGAAAATGAAGCTGGGAGACTTTTTCCCCGCTCATAGAACACGGAATGACACATCGCAGTTACCTTGTTGGGAAGATGTCAAGAAAATCCTTAAAACACTG